>NC_086382.1:67097998-67400498 GCF_036588685.1 Mytilus trossulus
TAAAATTACGGAACTTTTTTTTTTGAGGTCCAAAGTTGGGGTAGGGTGACCCTACCATCCCCCTTCTTTCGTTCATAAAATTTTCCCTACGGCAAAGCTTTTTTGCCCACTAGGTACAAATGATAGGCACTTGCCTAAGGTTGCCTGGACCCAAATACCCAGGTGGGTAAAAGTACGGAACTTTTTTTTTTGAGGTCCAAAGTTGGGGTAGGGTGACCCTACCATCCCCCTTCTTTCGTTCATAAAATTTTCCCTACGGCAAAGCTTTTTTGCCCACTAGGTACAAATGATAGGCACTTGCCTAAGGTTGCCTGGACCTAAATACCCAGGTGGGTAAAATTACGGAACTTTTTTTTTTGAGGTCCAAAGTTGGGGTAGGGTGACCCTACCATCCCCCTTCTTTCGTTCATAAAATTTTCCCTACGGCAAAGCTTTTTTGCCCACTAGGTACAAATGATAGGCACTTGCCTAAGGTTGCCTGGACCCAAATACCCAGGTGGGTAAAAGTACGGAACTTTTTTTTTTGAGGTCCAAAGTTGGGGTAGGGTGACCCTACCATCCCCCTTCTTTCGTTCATAAAATTTTCCCTACGGCAAAGCTTTTTTGCCCACTAGGTACAAATGATAGGCACTTGCCTAAGGTTGCTCGGACCCAAATACCCAGGTGGGTAAAATTACGGAACTTTTTTTTTTGAGGTCCAAAGTTGGGGTAGGGTGACCCTACCATCCCCCTTCTTTCGTTCATAAAATTTTCCCTACGGCAAAGCTTTTTTGCCCACTAGGTACAAATGATAGGCACTTGCCTAAGGTTGCCTGGACCCAAATACCCAGGTGGGTAAAAGTACGGAACTTTTTTTTTTGAGGTCCAAAGTTGGGGTAGGGTGACCCTACCATCCCCCTTCTTTCGTTCATAAAATTTTCCCTACGGCAAAGCTTTTTTGCCCACTAGGTACAAATGATAGGCACTTGCCTAAGGTTGCCTGGACCTAAATACCCAGGTGGGTAAAATTACGGAACTTTTTTTTTTGAGGTCCAAAGTTGGGGTAGGGTGACCCTACCATCCCCCTTCTTTCGTTCATAAAATTTTCCCTACGGCAAAGCTTTTTTGCCCACTAGGTACAAATGATAGGCACTTGCCTAAGGTTGCCTGGACCCAAATACCCAGGTGGGTAAAAGTACGGAACTTTTTTTTTTGAGGTCCAAAGTTGGGGTAGGGTGACCCTACCATCCCCCTTCTTTCGTTCATAAAATTTTCCCTACGGCAAAGCTTTTTTGCCCACTAGGTACAAATGATAGGCACTTGCCTAAGGTTGCTCGGACCCAAATACCCAGGTGGGTAAAATTACGGAACTTTTTTTTTTGAGGTCCAAAGTTGGGGTAGGGTGACCCTACCATCCCCCTTCTTTCGTTCATAAAATTTTCCCTACGGCAAAGCTTTTTTGCCCACTAGGTACAAATGATAGGCACTTGCCTAAGGTTGCCTGGACCCAAATACCCAGGTGGGTAAAAGTACGGAACTTTTTTTTTTGAGGTCCAAAGTTGGGGTAGGGTGACCCTACCATCCCCCTTCTTTCGTTCATAAAATTTTCCCTACGGCAAAGCTTTTTTGCCCACTAGGTACAAATGATAGGCACTTGCCTAAGGTTGCCTGGACCTAAATACCCAGGTGGGTAAAATTACGGAACTTTTTTTTTTGAGGTCCAAAGTTGGGGTAGGGTGACCCTACCATCCCCCTTCTTTCGTTCATAAAATTTTCCCTACGGCAAAGCTTTTTTGCCCACTAGGTACAAATGATAGGCACTTGCCTAAGGTTGCCTGGACCCAAATACCCAGGTGGGTAAAAGTACGGAACTTTTTTTTTTGAGGTCCAAAGTTGGGGTAGGGTGACCCTACCATCCCCCTTCTTTCGTTCATAAAATTTTCCCTACGGCAAAGCTTTTTTGCCCACTAGGTACAAATGATAGGCACTTGCCTAAGGTTGCTCGGACCCAAATACCCAGGTGGGTAAAATTACGGAACTTTTTTTTTTGAGGTCCAAAGTTGGGGTAGGGTGACCCTACCATCCCCCTTCTTTCGTTCATAAAATTTTCCCTACGGCAAAGCTTTTTTGCCCACTAGGTACAAATGATAGGCACTTGCCTAAGGTTGCCTGGACCCAAATACCCAGGTGGGTAAAAGTACGGAACTTTTTTTTTTGAGGTCCAAAGTTGGGGTAGGGTGACCCTACCATCCCCCTTCTTTCGTTCATAAAATTTTCCCTACGGCAAAGCTTTTTTGCCCACTAGGTACAAATGATAGGCACTTGCCTAAGGTTGCCTGGACCTAAATACCCAGGTGGGTAAAATTACGGAACTTTTTTTTTTGAGGTCCAAAGTTGGGGTAGGGTGACCCTACCATCCCCCTTCTTTCGTTCATAAAATTTTCCCTACGGCAAAGCTTTTTTGCCCACTAGGTACAAATGATAGGCACTTGCCTAAGGTTGCCTGGACCCAAATACCCAGGTGGGTAAAAGTACGGAACTTTTTTTTTTGAGGTCCAAAGTTGGGGTAGGGTGACCCTACCATCCCCCTTCTTTCGTTCATAAAATTTTCCCTACGGCAAAGCTTTTTTGCCCACTAGGTACAAATGATAGGCACTTGCCTAAGGTTGCTCGGACCCAAATACCCAGGTGGGTAAAATTACGGAACTTTTTTTTTTGAGGTCCAAAGTTGGGGTAGGGTGACCCTACCATCCCCCTTCTTTCGTTCATAAAATTTTCCCTACGGCAAAGCTTTTTTGCCCACTAGGTACAAATGATAGGCACTTGCCTAAGGTTGCCTGGACCCAAATACCCAGGTGGGTAAAAGTACGGAACTTTTTTTTTTGAGGTCCAAAGTTGGGGTAGGGTGACCCTACCATCCCCCTTCTTTCGTTCATAAAATTTTCCCTACGGCAAAGCTTTTTTGCCCACTAGGTACAAATGATAGGCACTTGCCTAAGGTTGCCTGGACCTAAATACCCAGGTGGGTAAAATTACGGAACTTTTTTTTTTGAGGTCCAAAGTTGGGGTAGGGTGACCCTACCATCCCCCTTCTTTCGTTCATAAAATTTTCCCTACGGCAAAGCTTTTTTGCCCACTAGGTACAAATGATAGGCACTTGCCTAAGGTTGCCTGGACCCAAATACCCAGGTGGGTAAAAGTACGGAACTTTTTTTTTTGAGGTCCAAAGTTGGGGTAGGGTGACCCTACCATCCCCCTTCTTTCGTTCATAAAATTTTCCCTACGGCAAAGCTTTTTTGCCCACTAGGTACAAATGATAGGCACTTGCCTAAGGTTGCTCGGACCCAAATACCCAGGTGGGTAAAATTACGGAACTTTTTTTTTTGAGGTCCAAAGTTGGGGTAGGGTGACCCTACCATCCCCCTTCTTTCGTTCATAAAATTTTCCCTACGGCAAAGCTTTTTTGCCCACTAGGTACAAATGATAGGCACTTGCCTAAGGTTGCCTGGACCCAAATACCCAGGTGGGTAAAAGTACGGAACTTTTTTTTTTGAGGTCCAAAGTTGGGGTAGGGTGACCCTACCATCCCCCTTCTTTCGTTCATAAAATTTTCCCTACGGCAAAGCTTTTTTGCCCACTAGGTACAAATGATAGGCACTTGCCTAAGGTTGCCTGGACCTAAATACCCAGGTGGGTAAAATTACGGAACTTTTTTTTTTGAGGTCCAAAGTTGGGGTAGGGTGACCCTACCATCCCCCTTCTTTCGTTCATAAAATTTTCCCTACGGCAAAGCTTTTTTGCCCACTAGGTACAAATGATAGGCACTTGCCTAAGGTTGCCTGGACCCAAATACCCAGGTGGGTAAAAGTACGGAACTTTTTTTTTTGAGGTCCAAAGTTGGGGTAGGGTGACCCTACCATCCCCCTTCTTTCGTTCATAAAATTTTCCCTACGGCAAAGCTTTTTTGCCCACTAGGTACAAATGATAGGCACTTGCCTAAGGTTGCTCGGACCCAAATACCCAGGTGGGTAAAATTACGGAACTTTTTTTTTTGAGGTCCAAAGTTGGGGTAGGGTGACCCTACCATCCCCCTTCTTTCGTTCATAAAATTTTCCCTACGGCAAAGCTTTTTTGCCCACTAGGTACAAATGATAGGCACTTGCCTAAGGTTGCCTGGACCCAAATACCCAGGTGGGTAAAAGTACGGAACTTTTTTTTTTGAGGTCCAAAGTTGGGGTAGGGTGACCCTACCATCCCCCTTCTTTCGTTCATAAAATTTTCCCTACGGCAAAGCTTTTTTGCCCACTAGGTACAAATGATAGGCACTTGCCTAAGGTTGCCTGGACCTAAATACCCAGGTGGGTAAAATTACGGAACTTTTTTTTTTGAGGTCCAAAGTTGGGGTAGGGTGACCCTACCATCCCCCTTCTTTCGTTCATAAAATTTTCCCTACGGCAAAGCTTTTTTGCCCACTAGGTACAAATGATAGGCACTTGCCTAAGGTTGCCTGGACCCAAATACCCAGGTGGGTAAAAGTACGGAACTTTTTTTTTTGAGGTCCAAAGTTGGGGTAGGGTGACCCTACCATCCCCCTTCTTTCGTTCATAAAATTTTCCCTACGGCAAAGCTTTTTTGCCCACTAGGTACAAATGATAGGCACTTGCCTAAGGTTGCTCGGACCCAAATACCCAGGTGGGTAAAATTACGGAACTTTTTTTTTTGAGGTCCAAAGTTGGGGTAGGGTGACCCTACCATCCCCCTTCTTTCGTTCATAAAATTTTCCCTACGGCAAAGCTTTTTTGCCCACTAGGTACAAATGATAGGCACTTGCCTAAGGTTGCCTGGACCCAAATACCCAGGTGGGTAAAAGTACGGAACTTTTTTTTTTGAGGTCCAAAGTTGGGGTAGGGTGACCCTACCATCCCCCTTCTTTCGTTCATAAAATTTTCCCTACGGCAAAGCTTTTTTGCCCACTAGGTACAAATGATAGGCACTTGCCTAAGGTTGCCTGGACCTAAATACCCAGGTGGGTAAAATTACGGAACTTTTTTTTTTGAGGTCCAAAGTTGGGGTAGGGTGACCCTACCATCCCCCTTCTTTCGTTCATAAAATTTTCCCTACGGCAAAGCTTTTTTGCCCACTAGGTACAAATGATAGGCACTTGCCTAAGGTTGCCTGGACCCAAATACCCAGGTGGGTAAAAGTACGGAACTTTTTTTTTTGAGGTCCAAAGTTGGGGTAGGGTGACCCTACCATCCCCCTTCTTTCGTTCATAAAATTTTCCCTACGGCAAAGCTTTTTTGCCCACTAGGTACAAATGATAGGCACTTGCCTAAGGTTGCTCGGACCCAAATACCCAGGTGGGTAAAATTACGGAACTTTTTTTTTTGAGGTCCAAAGTTGGGGTAGGGTGACCCTACCATCCCCCTTCTTTCGTTCATAAAATTTTCCCTACGGCAAAGCTTTTTTGCCCACTAGGTACAAATGATAGGCACTTGCCTAAGGTTGCCTGGACCCAAATACCCAGGTGGGTAAAAGTACGGAACTTTTTTTTTTGAGGTCCAAAGTTGGGGTAGGGTGACCCTACCATCCCCCTTCTTTCGTTCATAAAATTTTCCCTACGGCAAAGCTTTTTTGCCCACTAGGTACAAATGATAGGCACTTGCCTAAGGTTGCCTGGACCTAAATACCCAGGTGGGTAAAATTACGGAACTTTTTTTTTTGAGGTCCAAAGTTGGGGTAGGGTGACCCTACCATCCCCCTTCTTTCGTTCATAAAATTTTCCCTACGGCAAAGCTTTTTTGCCCACTAGGTACAAATGATAGGCACTTGCCTAAGGTTGCCTGGACCCAAATACCCAGGTGGGTAAAAGTACGGAACTTTTTTTTTTGAGGTCCAAAGTTGGGGTAGGGTGACCCTACCATCCCCCTTCTTTCGTTCATAAAATTTTCCCTACGGCAAAGCTTTTTTGCCCACTAGGTACAAATGATAGGCACTTGCCTAAGGTTGCTCGGACCCAAATACCCAGGTGGGTAAAATTACGGAACTTTTTTTTTTGAGGTCCAAAGTTGGGGTAGGGTGACCCTACCATCCCCCTTCTTTCGTTCATAAAATTTTCCCTACGGCAAAGCTTTTTTGCCCACTAGGTACAAATGATAGGCACTTGCCTAAGGTTGCCTGGACCCAAATACCCAGGTGGGTAAAAGTACGGAACTTTTTTTTTTGAGGTCCAAAGTTGGGGTAGGGTGACCCTACCATCCCCCTTCTTTCGTTCATAAAATTTTCCCTACGGCAAAGCTTTTTTGCCCACTAGGTACAAATGATAGGCACTTGCCTAAGGTTGCCTGGACCTAAATACCCAGGTGGGTAAAATTACGGAACTTTTTTTTTTGAGGTCCAAAGTTGGGGTAGGGTGACCCTACCATCCCCCTTCTTTCGTTCATAAAATTTTCCCTACGGCAAAGCTTTTTTGCCCACTAGGTACAAATGATAGGCACTTGCCTAAGGTTGCCTGGACCCAAATACCCAGGTGGGTAAAAGTACGGAACTTTTTTTTTTGAGGTCCAAAGTTGGGGTAGGGTGACCCTACCATCCCCCTTCTTTCGTTCATAAAATTTTCCCTACGGCAAAGCTTTTTTGCCCACTAGGTACAAATGATAGGCACTTGCCTAAGGTTGCTCGGACCCAAATACCCAGGTGGGTAAAATTACGGAACTTTTTTTTTTGAGGTCCAAAGTTGGGGTAGGGTGACCCTACCATCCCCCTTCTTTCGTTCATAAAATTTTCCCTACGGCAAAGCTTTTTTGCCCACTAGGTACAAATGATAGGCACTTGCCTAAGGTTGCCTGGACCCAAATACCCAGGTGGGTAAAAGTACGGAACTTTTTTTTTTGAGGTCCAAAGTTGGGGTAGGGTGACCCTACCATCCCCCTTCTTTCGTTCATAAAATTTTCCCTACGGCAAAGCTTTTTTGCCCACTAGGTACAAATGATAGGCACTTGCCTAAGGTTGCCTGGACCTAAATACCCAGGTGGGTAAAATTACGGAACTTTTTTTTTTGAGGTCCAAAGTTGGGGTAGGGTGACCCTACCATCCCCCTTCTTTCGTTCATAAAATTTTCCCTACGGCAAAGCTTTTTTGCCCACTAGGTACAAATGATAGGCACTTGCCTAAGGTTGCCTGGACCCAAATACCCAGGTGGGTAAAAGTACGGAACTTTTTTTTTTGAGGTCCAAAGTTGGGGTAGGGTGACCCTACCATCCCCCTTCTTTCGTTCATAAAATTTTCCCTACGGCAAAGCTTTTTTGCCCACTAGGTACAAATGATAGGCACTTGCCTAAGGTTGCTCGGACCCAAATACCCAGGTGGGTAAAATTACGGAACTTTTTTTTTTGAGGTCCAAAGTTGGGGTAGGGTGACCCTACCATCCCCCTTCTTTCGTTCATAAAATTTTCCCTACGGCAAAGCTTTTTTGCCCACTAGGTACAAATGATAGGCACTTGCCTAAGGTTGCCTGGACCCAAATACCCAGGTGGGTAAAAGTACGGAACTTTTTTTTTTGAGGTCCAAAGTTGGGGTAGGGTGACCCTACCATCCCCCTTCTTTCGTTCATAAAATTTTCCCTACGGCAAAGCTTTTTTGCCCACTAGGTACAAATGATAGGCACTTGCCTAAGGTTGCCTGGACCTAAATACCCAGGTGGGTAAAATTACGGAACTTTTTTTTTTGAGGTCCAAAGTTGGGGTAGGGTGACCCTACCATCCCCCTTCTTTCGTTCATAAAATTTTCCCTACGGCAAAGCTTTTTTGCCCACTAGGTACAAATGATAGGCACTTGCCTAAGGTTGCCTGGACCCAAATACCCAGGTGGGTAAAAGTACGGAACTTTTTTTTTTGAGGTCCAAAGTTGGGGTAGGGTGACCCTACCATCCCCCTTCTTTCGTTCATAAAATTTTCCCTACGGCAAAGCTTTTTTGCCCACTAGGTACAAATGATAGGCACTTGCCTAAGGTTGCTCGGACCCAAATACCCAGGTGGGTAAAATTACGGAACTTTTTTTTTTGAGGTCCAAAGTTGGGGTAGGGTGACCCTACCATCCCCCTTCTTTCGTTCATAAAATTTTCCCTACGGCAAAGCTTTTTTGCCCACTAGGTACAAATGATAGGCACTTGCCTAAGGTTGCCTGGACCCAAATACCCAGGTGGGTAAAAGTACGGAACTTTTTTTTTTGAGGTCCAAAGTTGGGGTAGGGTGACCCTACCATCCCCCTTCTTTCGTTCATAAAATTTTCCCTACGGCAAAGCTTTTTTGCCCACTAGGTACAAATGATAGGCACTTGCCTAAGGTTGCCTGGACCTAAATACCCAGGTGGGTAAAATTACGGAACTTTTTTTTTTGAGGTCCAAAGTTGGGGTAGGGTGACCCTACCATCCCCCTTCTTTCGTTCATAAAATTTTCCCTACGGCAAAGCTTTTTTGCCCACTAGGTACAAATGATAGGCACTTGCCTAAGGTTGCCTGGACCCAAATACCCAGGTGGGTAAAAGTACGGAACTTTTTTTTTTGAGGTCCAAAGTTGGGGTAGGGTGACCCTACCATCCCCCTTCTTTCGTTCATAAAATTTTCCCTACGGCAAAGCTTTTTTGCCCACTAGGTACAAATGATAGGCACTTGCCTAAGGTTGCTCGGACCCAAATACCCAGGTGGGTAAAATTACGGAACTTTTTTTTTTGAGGTCCAAAGTTGGGGTAGGGTGACCCTACCATCCCCCTTCTTTCGTTCATAAAATTTTCCCTACGGCAAAGCTTTTTTGCCCACTAGGTACAAATGATAGGCACTTGCCTAAGGTTGCCTGGACCCAAATACCCAGGTGGGTAAAAGTACGGAACTTTTTTTTTTGAGGTCCAAAGTTGGGGTAGGGTGACCCTACCATCCCCCTTCTTTCGTTCATAAAATTTTCCCTACGGCAAAGCTTTTTTGCCCACTAGGTACAAATGATAGGCACTTGCCTAAGGTTGCCTGGACCTAAATACCCAGGTGGGTAAAATTACGGAACTTTTTTTTTTGAGGTCCAAAGTTGGGGTAGGGTGACCCTACCATCCCCCTTCTTTCGTTCATAAAATTTTCCCTACGGCAAAGCTTTTTTGCCCACTAGGTACAAATGATAGGCACTTGCCTAAGGTTGCCTGGACCCAAATACCCAGGTGGGTAAAAGTACGGAACTTTTTTTTTTGAGGTCCAAAGTTGGGGTAGGGTGACCCTACCATCCCCCTTCTTTCGTTCATAAAATTTTCCCTACGGCAAAGCTTTTTTGCCCACTAGGTACAAATGATAGGCACTTGCCTAAGGTTGCTCGGACCCAAATACCCAGGTGGGTAAAATTACGGAACTTTTTTTTTTGAGGTCCAAAGTTGGGGTAAGGTGAACAACGTACAAAGTTGCGCACCCTACATTGATACATAATATAGTTCTCAGTCATTAAACAAAAAGAAGGACAAAATCTGCTTTTTCAACTGAAGTAAATTTTCTCAAACGCTTTTATTTTGAAAGGCTATCGTCTAAATAGTTTATACATTGTCTATACGTTTAATATACAGAAAATGTTATTTTAGGAACTACTTGACAGGATGCCGAAAGTAAGGAAAGCCATTTCACACAACACATAATTTAGTTGGAAAGTTGATAAATAATATATAGGAACACCGTTTACACTTTAGATGCATTAACATAACACAGAAATGTATCAGCACAATATAAACAGTCAACTGACGACAATAAATACTAAGTAGATCTTAATGAGCGATTTATTTTTGAGGAAAGTCTTTTGTAAAAGTAAACGAATGTCGGCGGCGGACGACTACGGATTACAAACGACAGACACCAATTTTTTTGAAAAGCTCACACTGACCCTGTAGAGCAGGTTAGATATGATAGTGAATGTGAATTTATTAATACATAATCAAGATAATATTACTTTAGACTATTATTTTCCACTAAGCTAGCCTAATAACCCCGTATATTTGATTAAGCATTCTTGTTACTGAAAAAAAACCATGTTGTTAGTGAAGCTGATAATACTAATTTGTTTTTCTTTTATAGTATGGAACTGTAGATTCATGTTTTTTTTTAAATACAGTAGTAGGGAACAACAACAGAACATGTTTAAAAACTTGCCATTTATGTATTACTGGTAAAATTATTAAGCCAGTGATTTCTTTACCAAATTACTTAAAACCTATACTTAATTCTTCCCTAGATAAATAGCTTTGTTGTACTGTAGAAACTTATTTCAAACGGAAAAGAACATCCTCATTTTTACGGAAATATTGTTTACCGTTCCCGGAAATTTAGAAACGATCCTGGTATACTTATCGATCCGTCAAATAAACTTGTTTTAAAAAGTTACCAAATCAACACTGTATATTGTTTTCATGGGTATCAATATCGATTTTATTATCAGTAAGTTAAAAGCAAACTAAATATTACTATTATGTTATATATATATACCAATTCATAGATCTACGATCTGTCGATACCTGTATCGTCATAACACAAGGTCATGTTTTTTCTCTAACTGTTTATGACGTTTTTACACTAAATCCATTGGATGTTGGATGTGTACTGATTGATAAGTTAGTCTCAGATGCATGATTTTTTTCATTAGTTGTTAGTGGCTTTGAACTAACAGTCAGTATACGTAACTGCGAGTACTATAAGGTATGTACTCAGTGTCTTTTCTTGTTTTTAGGATGTATAAGTACCAGGCCACGTCCAATTGTATTTTCAGTATTTGTATTTTTATCCATTTGATGAGTTAAGCTTTGTTCAAATGATTTTGATAGTTCGTTCTTATTTTGTACTGTTATACCAATGTCCCAGGTTATTTAGGGTTGGGATCCCGCTTAAATGTTTAACCCCGCCCCATTCTGCATGGATGTACCTGTCCCACGACAGGAGCCTGTAATTCAGTAATTGTCGTGTGTTCTTGTGTTTCAAATTTTTTTTTACGATCATTTTTTGTACATAAATTAGGCTGTTAGTTTTCTCTTTTGATTTTTTTTTACATTGTCATTTCGGGGCCTTTTAGAGCTGACTAGGTGTAATTGGATGTCTTTAATTGAAGGCCGTACGGTGACCTATAGTTGTTATTTATTTTGTCATTTGGTCTCTTGTGGAGGGTTGTCTCTTTGGCAATCATATCACATATTCTGTTTTATATTTCCAAATTGGAAACATAATGTTTGGCAATGCAAAGAATCAAACAACTGTTAATATAAACAACATTGATTTAAAATTAGAATGTTTGTTTCGCTAAGTTCGTTTATTAATGTGAAAAGAATTCTCGTCTTAAGGAGGTTCGATACTTGGTTTCAAAATAACAAGCTTTTCATAACACTAGTATATATTGATAGGAGATTGACAAAGGAACCAAAAGAGCAAAAAAAGAATGAAGGTCAATGTGCTTCTTTCGAGATATAAGCCATTGAAATTTTAGCGGGAATTTGTTCTCTCTTGGCTTTTCATAGCTTTATCATTGTTCTCTAAAGCTGTTAAAGATAACAACGATTTTATAAGACTTTTACAGATGGCTTATAATGATACATGTTAAAGATTTATAAAAAGAAAAATGGGGATCAATGAGCAAAATGTGATAGTACATTCAAATGGATAAAACCAGAAATTCTGACAAAACTTCCAAAGAATGACAAGCGAACGTCCTTAATATGCTCACTTCACAAACATTTTATGCAAGTGTAGATTTTGTCTAGTTCATCTCGCAACATCAGCATTCGAAAATTCCTAATCAGAAAAAATCTACTACAACAGGAAACATCTTGACATTAAACATAGTTAATGTTTCAAAAAGTAAAAATAAACACAAAGATGATGCTAATAAGGTATGTGAAATAAAAAGAACAAGCAGAAAACAAGCATGCATCTGCGTGAATTTGTCGCGCTGTTTAATATTGCAGAGTTGTAGAAGGAATCTAGTAGTTGTTTGGATGTTGATCCTTATGACAAATTTGGTCCACAGTTTTACTATTCTTGATTCATGATACTTAGAAAGAATTGCAAACATCTTGCAAAGCACGATCTCCTAGAAGTTTTTAACTAGTCTAATAATGTCTATCAACAAAATGCACTTCAGGAATCATATATTTTTAACCTTGTAAACATCGTAACAATGATGATCCAGTTCCTGTATCAGGGGACTATCAGGTGCAGCCTCCATCATCGGCTGTTTCGGCGCTATTCAATAACAACCTCCAGAGGTGTGCCGGCTCAGTTTGACTCTGAAACTGGATGGCCTACGCTGAACCCGATATGTCAGCTGATGTAACTTTTGCACTGTCACTGAATGATGCTTTCACCAGAGCTCTCTTCTATCATTAGTTCATTATTTCCACTAAATGTCATCAAATCATTTAATATCTCTAATTGCCACTTTTACAGATCTCATCTCTCTCCCCTATCTTCACTATGATGACACTTCCACTTGTCTATACAATTCTGAAATAAACTTCTCACTATCTGCTCCTCCCAATCCTAAGGTTCTGAGAGCTTGTCATATTGTCTATTCCGCAAAGCCCCCTGCACACTTCTTCAATAGCAAAGCACCAAGTTCTCCATCCCTGCTGTTGGCAATTTGATACAAGCTGCTGGAATTTTACCCTCTTCTTTTCGTGTACCTCATACATCCTTTCTTCACAAAGGACTGTCAGTTCCAGCAAGACTGTCTAAACAGTTCTCTGTGACCATAAAACCATATCTGGTCTTAGCGATGTTGCTGCTATTGCTGCAAGAAAGCTCATACATTGCTGGATATCTGTAGTAAACTTCCAGTCTGTGGCTCTTGCATGGATCCCATGGCCTTCAGGTGTGCTGACATGCTCTCAAAAGTGATGTGTTATTTTTACCTTTTTCTTCTTCCTCCTGATGAAGTACAACCTCGCTGCTAATGTGTTCAGTGCACTATATCATGTCTCCATTTGTTTCTTACAAATTTTCAGTGCCACTTGACAAGATGACGACAACACATGTTATAGAGATGCTGGTTCGTCTTTGCAAAAGGTGCACATTGAATCTTCTATCAACCCCTATCCATAGAGATTCGATGGACTTGGTATTACATCATACACTGATCTCAGATTGAAGCTGAAACGGTATCCCTCTATACTCCAAATATCGCTCCAGGCAAAAGGCCCCGCTTCTAGTTCCTTGCCAAATAAACCATCTACCTTGCTGCTTCATGACTTCCGCCTTGCTATTCCTGCTCTATTATTTTATCTGTCGAACTTCCTGCTTCCTGCTTTCTTCTTGTCCGGATCTTCACTTTGGCTCCTCTAACTTTGGCATCTTTGCTGTTCCTCTACATCATGACCTGTCGTGTTTTTGTAACTTTAAACTCTTAAGTCCACGCATTAAGTGAGTGGTAATTGCTGTTTAGTCACTGCATTGTATAAGTCAACGCTGCTGACACTTCTTATTACGCCAAACCAACGTCACTATTTTTTTTCTTCTTAAACTTCAACTTTGGACACGGAAAACTCATATACCAAGAACGGTTATAGTGTTCTTGACAAGACACCATGTTGATACATCCAAGCTTTGTATCTTCCTGGCAGAGACTTTGGTCTGTCTTCTACAGCCAATCTACCTTTACCAGCTGCCTTTGTATTTATATGGTGGTTTTTCTGTCTACTGGTGTCAAACTTTTACCAAAGAATTTAATCTCCAACTGTTGGTAGAATTTCCCTGCTAATTTGAAAGTTTCATCTCTCATTTTGCCTTAACTCATAAATTAACTTCTTGAATTTACTGGGTTTGAATTTCATTGTTGCCCAACTTATCATTCCTGCCAACTCCTGTAAGGTCGATTTTCCCTCTATTTTTGGGTTTGCTGTAACAGTCATGTCATCTATAAAAGCTCTTATTGGTGGTTGTCTTCTACCTGGTGACATTGATGGTCCTCTTCTTGGTTTTTCCACTGACTTCATAATGAAGATTCACAGCTGCTGCAAACAATATTAGGACAATGTACATTCCGTTAATATTCCTTCTCATAGTCTCGGCCAAGCTGTGTTGAAATCTCCTACTGTAAATACTTCTCTTTGTGATCAAAATATTCCTGCAGCATTGTCCTGTTGTGGTTGGCACAAAGTACCTCTGCAATGTAAAATTTACCAGCTTGTGATGAATGAATCCGTACGCATAAGCAAGATATAGCCAAAGTCGCTTTTCTTCTCCTTTGATTCTCTTAAGATCTGTGTCAAAACACTAGTATGTTCAATACATCCGGATACCTCTGGCATGCCTCATTTCTAAACCGATAAGTCTATGCATTCATTACTTAGCAGAAACCTTGTTGTTCTTTGCTAAAACTTGTAGGATTTTACCCTCGATGTTCAGTAAAGAGATGGTTCTAAACAGCTTAACTTTTATGGAGTTATCTCCCTTCGGAATAAAACATCCATCTGTTTAATACCATACATCTATCATCTTTCTTCTTCCCCAAACTACTCTCAAAGACTGCCACTATCGTCTGCAGGTTAGCTTGGGACATTTCTTGTACCCGATACTGAATACTATATGGCCCTGGTACTGATGCTGCTCTTGCTTTCTTCAAAACATCCTGCACTTCGATAAACTTCAGTTCTGACTCAATTGCAAATAGTTATATTGGTTTCTCTGGTGTTGCCAGTTTCTCACATTCTTCCAGATCTTCCTCCCGGCTTTCATCACTTTGTGACTTTCTTTGGTGTTCTTCGACTTCATCCTTTGAGTTTCCCAATAAACCAGATCATCTTGCTCCAAATAATCTCTTCATATGCAGAAAAGGTTGTGCTGTGAATTGAACTCTTTCCTTTGCCCCTTTCTTTCTGTATGTTACCAGTATATGTGTTTTTGCTCTTGTTAGTGTTTTAAATTTTCCCAGGTTTCCTTTCTAAACTGTTGTTACCTTTCCTACTCCATAGCATCTCTATACCTCTTCTTTAACCTTCTGAAGTCCACTCTCAGTTCCTTTTTCTTCTACTGTCTGCGGTTACTCTGAAGTTGTATTCTTTCTCTTTTCCCAGATGTAATCAACCCAAAATCTCTCCTTTCCTACGAAGTAAATAATGGACGTCACTGCTCTTACCTTTTCCTGCTAATATTGCTTTTAAGATGTTTTCGAGATCATCATCGAAAGCTTTCCATATCACTGTGTCTGCACTAGTTGACTACTTAATATTTTCCTTCCTTGGCTGTTACATTTCTCTTCTGACTGTTGGTTTTATCAGGTTGATCTCGTCTCCTTCCGTGAGGTGTTCTATCTCTGTAAGCTGATCTGTGTCTTATCCTAACCCTAGTTCGCATGGAGGTTATGATCACTGTGATTTGCTTTCTGAATGGTCTGACCAGATATCACTGTGCGTCGATTGCCAGAATGTGGTGGTACACATTTCATTCCACTTTGATGGATCTTCAAAGTTCTAGCATTCTTGCAATATTGAATTATGGTTATGTGATGGATGTATAGAGCTAGCTTCGATATCAAATCGAAATCGATTCGACTATGTCGAAATCGTCGATATCGACATCTGGTATGTCAGAGTTTGTGATAGATGTCTTATGAAAATTTCCTATCATGTCGACATTGTTGATATTTACATCTGGGTATGTCTTGTTGTGTCATGGATGTTTGAGGCAAACATCAATATCGATACGATATCAAGTCAACATTGCCTATATTGCCTATATTGCTTTATTGGTACATCTTGGATATGATAGACTCAAATGCATCATCTAATCAGGACAATTGTGTGCCTTAAATTGTAACAGTATCTGATGTTGTTCGGAGCGTTTTCGCATACAGATTTATTTTCAGAAATTAAATCTTTGCCATAGGGATTTTTCTATGAATTTAAGAAGGGAGGTGGTAGGGTCACCATACCCAAAAGTTGGACCTTAATTAAAAAATTTCCATCACTATACCAACTGGGGTCTTTGCGTTCATGCAACATTAGGCAAGAGCCTATCTTTGCCAAAGTGACTTTGCTATGAATTAAAGAAGGGAGGTGGTAAGGTCACCCGACCCCCAAACTGGACTTAAAAAAAAAGTTCAGTAACTTCACCCACCTGAGTCCTTGAACCCAGGCAACCTTAGTCAAGTACCTATCAATTTTACCTATTGGGGACAAAAGCTTTACCGTAGTGAATTGTTTTATGAATAAAAGAAGGGGGATGGTAGGGTAACCCTACCCCAACTTTGGACCTTAATTAAAAAAGTTCATTAACTTTACCTACCTCGTTCTTTGAGGCCAGGCAATCTTGGAAAAGTGCAAATCAATTGTATCTAGTAGGGACAAAAGCTTTGCCGTAGGGATTTTTTTATGAATTAAATAAATGGGCTAGTAGGGTCACCCTACCCAAACTTTGGACCTTTAAAAAAAGTTCCGTAACTTTAACCACCTGGGTATTTAGGCCGAGGCAACCTTAGGCAAGTGCCTATCATTTGTACGTAGTGGGCAAAAAAAGAATTGCCTTAGGAAAAACTTAATGAAGGAAAGAAGAGGGATGGTAGAGTCATCCTACCCCAACTTTGGACCAAAAAACAAGGTACCGTAACTTTACCCACCTTGGGAAAAAAGCTGTGCCGTAGGGATTTTTTTATGAATTAAAGAAATGGGATAGGTCACCCTACCCCGACTTTGGGCCTCAATTAAAAAAGTTCCGTTACTGTACCCACCTGGGTCTTTAGGTTCAGGCAACCTTAGGCAAGTGCCTATTAAAAATTCCTTATGGGACAAATGATTTGCCGTCGGGAATTATTTTTTTTAGAATTAAAGAAGGGGGATAGTAGGGTCACCCTACCCAAACTTTGGACCTCAAAAAAAAAATTAAGAATTTTTACCCACCTGGGTCTTTGGGTCCAGGCAACTTTAGGCAATATCCTATCGAGTGTTCCTAGTGTGGACAAAAGCTTTGGCGTAGGGACTTTGCTATGAATTAAATAAGGGGATGGTAGGGTCACCCGACCCCAACTTTGGACCTCAAAATAAAAAGTTCCATAACTTTTCCCACCTTGTTCTTTGGGTCCAGGCAAGCTTAGGCAATTGCCTATCGAGTGTACCTAGTGTTGACAAAAGCTTTGCCGTAGGGACTTTGCTATGAATTAAATAAGGGGGATGGTAGGGTCACCCGACCCCAACTATGAAACTCAACAAAAAAAAGTTCCGTAACTTTACCCACCTGGGTCTTTGGGTCCAGGAAAGGTTAGGCAATTACCTATCGAGTGTACCTAGTCTGGACAAAAGCTTTGCCGTAGGGACTTTGCTATGAATTAAATAAAGAGGATGGTAGGGTCACCCGACCCCAACTTTGGACCTCAAAATAAAAAGTTCCGTAAATTTACCCACCTGGGTCTTTGGGTCCAGGCAAGCTTAGGCAATTGCCTATCGAGTGTACCTAGTGTGGACAAAAGCTTTGCCGTAGGGACTTTGCTATGAATTAAATAAGGGGGATGGTAGGGTCACCCGACCCCAACATTGGACTAAAAAAAAAGTTCCAAACTTTACCCACCTGGATCTTGGGTCCAGGCAAGCTTAGGCAATTGCCTATCGAGTGTACCTAATGTTGACAAAAGCTTTGCCGTAGGTCCTTTGCTATGAATTAAATAAGGGGGATGGTAGGGTCACTCGACCCCAACTTTGGACTAAAAAAAAAATTCCAAACTTTACCCACCTGAATCTTGGGTCCAGGCAAGCTTAGGCAATTGCCTATCGAGTGTACCTAGTGTTGACAAAAGCTTTGCCGAGGGGTCTTTGCTATGAATTAAATAAGGGGGATGGTAGGGTCACCCGACCCCAACTATGAAACTCAACAAAAAAAAGTTCCGTAACTTTACCCACCTGGGTCTTTGGGTCCAGGCAAGGTTAGGCAATTACCTATCGAGTGTACCTAGTCTGGACAAAAGCTTTACCGTAGGGACTTTGCTATGAATTAAATAAAGCGGATGGTAGGGTCACCCGACCCCAACTTTGGACCTCAAAATAAAAAGTTCCGTAACTTCACCCACCTGGGTCTTTGGGTCCAGGCAAGCTTAGGCAATTGCCTATCGAGTGTACCTAGTGTGAACAAAAACTTTGCCGTAGGGACTTCGCTATGAATTAAATAAGGGGGATGGTAGGGTCACCCGACCCCAACTTTGGACCTCAAAATAAAAAGTTCCGTAACTTTACCCACCTGGGTCTTTGGGTCCAGGCAAGGTTAGGCAATTGCCTATCGAGTGTACCTAGTGTGGACAAAAGCTTTGCCGTAGGGACTTTACTATGAATTAAATAAAGGGGATGGTAGGGTCACCCGACCCCAACTTTGGACCTCAAAATAAAAAGTTCCGTAACTTTACCCACCTGGATCTTTGAGTCCAGGCAAGCTTAGGCAATTGCCTATCGAGTGTACCTAGTGTGGACAAAAGCTTTGCCGTAGGGACTTTGCTATGAATTAAATAAGGGGGATGGTACGGTCACTCGACCCGAACTTTGGACCTCAAAAAAAAAAGTTCCATAACTTTACCCACCTGGATCTTTGAGTCCAGGCAAGCTTAGACAATTGCCTATCGAGTGTATCTAGTGTGGACAAAAGCTTTGCCGTGGGGACTTTGCTATGTATTAAATAAGGGGGATGGCAGGGTCACCCGACCCCAACTTTGGACCTCAAAATAAAAAGTTCCGTAACTTTATCCACCTGGGTCTTTGGGTCCAGGCAAGATTATGCAATTGCCTATCGAGTGTACCTAGTGTGGACAAAAGCTTTGCCGTAGGTCCTTTGCTATGAATTAAATAAGGGGGATGGTAGGGTCACCAGACCCCAACTTTGGACCTAAAAAAAAAAAGTTCCGTAACTTTACCCAACTGTATATTTGGGTCCAGGCAAGCTTAGGCAATTGCCTATCGAGTGTATCTAGTGTGGACAAAAGCTTTGCCGTGGGGACTTTGCTATGTATTAAATAAGGGGGATGGTAGGGTCACCCGACCACATCTTTGGACCTCAAAATAAAAAGTTCCGTAACTTTACCCACCTGGGTCTTTGGGTCGAGGCAAGATTAGGCAATTGCCTATCGAGTGTACCTAGTGTGGACAAAAGCTTTGCCGTAGGTCCTTTGCTATGAATTAAATAAGGGGGATGGTAGGGTCACCAGACCCCAACTTTGGACCTCAAAAAAAAAAGTTCCGTAACTTTACCCAACTGTATTTTTGGGTCTAGGCAAGCTTAGGCAATTGCCTATCGAGTGTACCTAGAGTGGACAAAAGCTTTGCCTTAGGGACTTTGCTATGAATTAAATAAGGGGGATGGTAGGGTCACCCGACCCCAACTATGAAACTCAACAAAAAAAAGTTCCGTAACTTTACCCACCTGGGTCTTTGAGTCCAGGCAAGGTTAGGCAATTACCTATCGAGTGTACCTAGTCTGGACAAAAGCTTTGCCGTAGGGACTTTGCTATGAATTAAATAAAGAGGATGGTAGGGTCACCCGACCCCAACTTTGGACCTCAAAATAAAAAGTTCCGTTACTTTACCCACCTGGGTCTTTGGGTCCAGGCAAGCTTAGGCAATTGCCTATCGAGTGTACCTAGTGTGAACAAAAACTTTGCCGTAGGGACTTCGCTATGAATTAAATAAGGGGGATGGTAGGGTCACCCGACCCCAACTTTGGACCTCAAAATAAAAAGTTCCGTAACTTTACCCACCTGGGTCTTTGGGTCCAGGCAAGGTTAGGCAATTGTCTATCGAGTGTACCTAGTGTGGACAAAAGCTTTGCCGTAGGGACTTTGCTATGAATTAAATAAGGGGGATGGTAGGGTCACCAGACCCCAACTTTGGACCTCAAAAAAAAAAGTTCCGTAACTTTACCCAACTGTATTTTTGGGTCCAGGCAAGCTTAGGCAATTGCCTATCGAGTGTACCTAGAGTGGACAAAAGCTTTGCCGTAGGGACTTTGCTATGAATTAAATAAGGGGGATGGTAGGGTCACCCTACCCCAACTATGAAACTCAACAAAAAAAAGTTCCGTAACTTTACCCACCTGGGTCTTTGGGTCCAAGCAAGGTTAGGCAATTACCTATCGAGTGTACCTAGTATGGACAAAAGCTTTGCCGTAGGGACTTTGCTATGAATTAAATAAAGAGGATGGTAGGGTCACCCGACCCCAACTTTGGACCTCAAAATAAAAAGTTCCGTTACTTTACCCACCTGGGTCTTTGGGTCCAGGCAAGCTTAGGCAATTGCCTATCGAGTGTACCTAGTGTGAACAAAAACTTTGCCGTAGGGACTTCGCTATGAATTAAATAAGGGGGATGGTAGGGTCACCCGACCCCAACTTTGGACCTCAAAATAAAAAGTTCCGTAACTTTACCCACCTGGGTCTTTGGGTCCAGGCAAGGTTAGGCAATTGCCTATCGAGTGTACCTAGTGTGGACAAAAGCTTTGCCGTAGGGACTTTGCTATGAATTAAATAAAGGGGATGGTAGGGTCACCCGACCCCAACTTTGGACCTCAAAATAAAAAGTTCCGTAACTTTACCCACCTGGATCTTTGAGTCCAGGCAAGCTTAGGCAATTGCCTATCGAGTGTATCTAGTGTGGACAAAAGCTTTGCCGTAGGGACTTTGCTATGAATTAAATAAGGGGGATGGTACGGTCACTCGACCCGAACTTTGGACCTCAAAAAAAAAAGTTCCATAACTTTACCCACCTGGATCTTTGAGTCCAGGCAAGCTTAGACAATTGCCTATCGAGTGTATCTAGTGTGGACAAAAGCTTTGCCGTGGGGACTTTGCTATGTATTAAATAAGGGGGATGGCAGGGTCACCCGACCCCAACTTTGGACCTCAAAATAAAAAGTTCCGTAACTTTATCCACCTGGGTCTTTGGGTCCAGGCAAGATTATGCAATTGCCTATCGAGTGTACCTAGTGTGGACAAAAGCTTTGCCGTAGGTCCTTTGCTATGAATTAAATAAGGGGGATGGTAGGGTCACCAGACCCCAACTTTGGACCTCACAATAAAAAGTTCCGTAACTTTACCCAACTGTATTTTTGGGTCCAGGCAAGCTTAGGCAATTGCCTATCGAGTGTAACTAAAGTGGACAAAAGCTTTGCCGTAGGGACTTTGCTATGAATTAAATAAAGGGGATAGTAGGGTCACCCGACCCCAACTATGGACCTCACAATAAAAAGTTCCGTAACTTTACCCAACTGGGTCTTCGGGTCCAGGTAAGCTTAGGCAATTGCCTATCGAGTGTACCTAGTGTGGACAAAAGCTTTGCCGTAGGGACTTTGCTATGAATTAAATAAGGGGGATGGTAGGGTCACCCGACCCCAACTTTGGACCTCAAAATAAAAAGTTCCGTAACTTTACCCACCTGGGTCTTTGGGTCCAGGCAAGCTTAGGCAATTGCCTATCGAGTGTTCCTAGTGTGGACAAAAGCTTTGCCGTAGGGACTTTGCTATGAATTAAATAAGGGGGGTGGTACGGTCACCCGACCCCAACTTTGGACCTAAAAAAAAAAGTTCCGAAACTTTACCCACCTGGGTCTTTGGTTCCAGCCAAGCTTAGGCAATTGCCTATCGAGTGTACATAGTGTGGACAAAAGCTTTGCCGTAGGGACTTTGCTATGAATTAAATAAGGGGGATGGTAGGGTCACCCGACCCCAACTTTGGACCTCAAAATAAAAAGTTTCATAGCTTTATCCACCTGAGTTTTGTGCACAGGCAACCTTGGGCAAGTGCCTATCATTTGTAACTTGTGAGCAAATAAGCTTTGCCTTAGGGAAAATTTTATGAAGGAAAGAAAGGGGATGGTAGGGTCACCCTACCCCATCCGGGACTTTGCCGTAGGGAAATGTTTTCGGATTATAGTTATTTTACATAGGCTTGAATCTAAATAATTTTTTGTTTAGATTAACCAAATTATTTATGTCAAATCGTTTTTGTTCTATTTGACGTGTGTAGTTCTTACACTTATCGCTTTTCTTATAAGAATGTAATAAATAAATTACTAGAGTGATTATTTACTTTTGAATAATTACCTGAACTAGCTAGTTCTTAGGCGAAAAGTGAATATAATGGTTATCAGCTTTTCTGTCAATCGAATAATTTCTATAAGCTTGAAGATCTAATTGTATCGCTACACTAGTTTATTGTAACCTGTTGTTATCAATTGTTATTATTATTATACAGATAATAACCCATCTCTCATCATAGAGAAAGGAGAAAAGGTTAATAGCTAAAACGTTTTGTAGATTCCCGGCTTTAAAAAAAGTTGTATTTAATACACGAATAAATAATTAAACTTTGTATGTGTTAAAATGGAATTACATTTCATCTTCCTACTGGAAATTATTTGTCATCATATTTAGTTATTTGTCATCATATTTAAAAGTACGTTTGGTGTTATTGCAAGTCTTCGGTTTTTAGGTATGATCATGTTGGCGCGTTTTCTTATTGTTCGCTGGCTTATTGTTCGCTAGCTTGATTCATCTTATTGTTCGCTGGCTTATTGTTCGCTAGCTTGAGTCTGGTCCTCATTGACCTCATTTTCAATGTTCTGTAGTAAAAGTTTTTTTGTTTTGGCCGTTTTTTATACAACTGTATTCGATGGTTTTGCTTACAAAAGTGGCAATGGCTGGAGCACCATGAGCGATATAATTACATACTAGACTTAAAACAATAATCTGTATTTAATACTGTTAATTTCATAACCAGAAGGACTTTGTAATGAAACACAAATGTTTCTTGTCTATGCGGTTTCTATAAGAAGGCCCATAGTTTTGCTGATTACCCAGAAATTAGTATCGTAGAATTAACATCATATAAAACATTAGATGTGGTGTATTTGCCAATGAGTCAACTCGTCACATGAGACCAAATGACACAGACATTAACAACTATAGGCCCCCTTACGGCCTTCAACATTGAGCAAAGTATAGTTGGTATGGTTCAATATTTAGATGTTTCAGTTTGCACAGTAATTAATTGTTTTATGGAATCTCTTCTGATTCGTCAGGAAACCTGGAGCTGCATTTTTTTTAAGGAAATTACTACATTTGGTACACAAAAACTACAAGTCACAAAAGAAAAGTAAAGACCGGCCAAATGAAAAAAAGAATAATTCTCTTAGATTAAAATACACATGTAAATGGAAAGTAAGTTTCATGAGACAATGCACTTTTTAACTATGAGTATATTTAGAATGGTATGTTACAAAATTTGTGTAAAACCGCAACCTAATCCACATGGTGTAGCTAATTTTTGCTCACTGAAATGCCAGAAATATTTGCCACTGACGGTCAGATATTGATTATTTGTCAGAAAATGTGTAGTAATTCCCAATGAGACAACTCTTCACAAGAGACCTAACGACACAGAAATTAACATTTAGGTCACCCTACGGTCTTCAACAATGATCAAAGCATATTTAGATGCTTTTTTTCTTTTTAAAAGTGATTATTTGTTTTATTTCATCATAGTCAAATTTTCTGAATATCTCTTATTCGTCTAGAAACCTGGAGCTGCTCTTTTTTTTAAATAATATAAGTTCATTTTGGTACACAAACGAAAAAATAAGGACCTGTAAAATGGAGAAAAGAAATAATTCTCTAGACTTAAACATATATATGTAGATATAGGAAGATGTAGTGTGAGTGCCAATGAGACAACTCTCCATCTAAATAACAATTTAATAATTAAACCACTATAGGTTAAAGTACGGCCTTCAACACGGAGCCTTGGCTCACACCGAACAACAAGCTATAAATTTAAATGGGAAGATAGTTACTTGAGAAAATTCAATTTTCAACTATGAGTATATTTAGAAAGGTGTTAGTCATAAAACTTCTGTAAAAACGTAACCTATCCCACCCGATGTAGCTAATTTTCGGTTACCCAATGCCAGAAATATTTGCCACTGACAGTCAGCTATTGATTATTGGGCAGTACTCGACTATAAAAATATTTATTTTCTATCATAATTTAATTCTAGTTCAGAAGTATTTTAATTTCTCGTTACGTATTATTTTTCGATGTGAGCCATAGCATTGAAGAAAAAAAACAGTAAGCGGGATACGGGCATCTGAAAAAAAACCCAGTAAGCGGGATCCGGGATTGGAATCCCCAATGAGACCCCTTAAAAATATGTAAAAAGGTCGGGAAAAACTCTTTTTTGACACTTAGGTATTGCACTCATTAAACACAAATCAAAACGCAAACAATATGGGACAAGATAACATTTTAACCTACACAATATATGAATAAGGTATACCTGTCAGGGTATACACTTTTGAAATATACAAAAAAAGTGCTAGAAATATTTGCCACTGACAGTCAGCTATTGATTATTGGGCAGTACTCAACTATAAAAATAATTATTTTCTATCTTAATTTAATTCTAGTTCAGAAGTATTTTAATTTCTCGTTATGTATATACAAGTCAGGACGATTTTCCCGATGGATTTTTTTTACCATGGTAATTTTTAATTTTCGATGTGAGCCATAGCTCCGCATTGAAACTGAGACGGTAACCTATAATTAAACTACAATGAGACATACCCATTTTCTTATTTTCATATCATATCACAAAGCTTCGTTGGTTTGAGACAATAGGTTGTTTTAACACAATTCGTTGGAGATGTGGTATTGAACACAAAATTTGAGGAAAACAGTTTAGAATATTTATATTTCATAGTATACTCTGCACTTAACTTTCTTGGGCTAAATACGTTGAGAAGGGTATGAAAAAAAATGTTTAGAATACATACCTTTAATGCTGCTTAGGCTGTGCTTTGTTCTTAAGTGGCCACGGAATCCAGAAACTGAAGAATAGGTTTTGTCACAATCGGAGCACTGATATAAAGCTTGACGTTCAGAGTTATTTGCACTAGCAGTTGTTGCTTCTTTTTGGGGTTTTGCGGTTTTTGCAGGCGGGACGTAGTCATCTTCAGATTCAATATCTGATGCGGTAAAATCCCCAAGTAAAAGATCAAGATTGAGATCACTGTCATCCCAAGATAAGAAGTCACTTTTAGAGGACATTGTGAAGTGAAAAGGGTGACGATTTTTTGAGAACATATATATATAATTTGTAGGGCTTATGTTTGTTTAATGCACCCTCTGAAGTTTTAACTCCTTCAGCGGCTTTGTTCCAAGGAATTACTCAATTACTTTTAACGACATTTTCTTCTTAAATGATTGCCGCTAATTACATTGTTTGTAAAAACCTGATCAAAATTGATTGAAATGATTGACCCTTTTAATTAAGGAAATACATTCTCATTAAATTCATATTTGGAAAATAATTTGATTGGGGTAAAAACCCATTGTTTTTACAAAGCATACTAGACTGATTTAAAGGGTAAAGAATATTGCTTGCAAATAAAAACGATTATTTGGTAATAAATCTTTTTTGGGGCATATTTTTTTCGGTTCTAAATTTCAATCGATTACTTTTCAACTATTCCTATTCTATAATCTTGTTTTTTTTGCATCCATTATTCTCTAATGAATAACCATCCTAACCTTCCTTTTATACTTTTTGGTCGCAGTGGCCGTAATTTTCAGCCGTAATTAACCTTTATTGGGAAAACAAAAACAGAAGCCTTTTTCCATTTTTTTTTCCAATCATTCATGAAAATTTAAAAAAAATATTAAATAGTATCGATAATGAGATTTATATATCTTAATTCCATTTTTAGTTAGCATGTGTATACGTGTATCAAAACTATATCCCAGCCAATTCACAAATACACCTGTTTTTACAGGTAGGTAAAACAGGTAAAACATTTGTATATTTGATCGGGGGATTGTTTATATGATTCCTTGATTGGATACAATAAACGGGATGTTTCAACAACTTCGTTTGTCGGATTTATGAGAATTAACAATCCATTCTCAATCATAGTCGCATAGCTTATTTTAAAAAACTTTTAAAACATGTTTATTATGAAAAACTATTAAAATACGTTTATTATTATAAACTATTATAATATAATAATCACTAAAGTAGGATAATCATAATAATATTCATATAATAATAGGCATAATAATGACATCATTGAAAATAATATTTTGCGTTGTATTATTCCTTTTTAATTGAACAATTACATGTCGTCTGCTAACGGTAAAATACGAAACTACGTTAAATTAACGCAGCTAGCTTTTTTGAGTGTAGCCGGTTTAGAGGCCCAAGACCACAATTAATGACCCCGCTTTTCGTTGTCCACGAATATAGTTCCTTTTAATTAGAGTGTATTTTTCCTTAATTTTTTTTCTTTCCTTTCCTCACTCATTCCTTAAATCTTTTTGGGTGGAAATGAAAGAAGAGAGGTCAAATAAATTTTTGGATGTTGTATTTTAACTGATTTTGATATGGAATGAGTGATTAGGTCAAGTGCAAAAAGGTGATATTTACAGTTTTCGGAACATCTCTTGACTTGTCAATAGGGGTATGGATGTGTATTGGCTAAATTTGTAAAAGTGATTGCTTCAATCTTTCTGAATTTTTGATATATATTTGGACTAGGACAATACATTACACACACAAAAAATTTGACAAAAGAGCATGGTGCAATTTTTTTAATGATGCAAAAGGTTATAAAGAACTGATAGAGGAATTAATTGTGGTCTGTGGCCTAAGAGGTGCATTTCAGCAAATTTTGAATTTTTACTTTGGCATCTTTTCTGAATGATCTATTGGTAATGATTTGTCAAACTATATGAGAATAAATGATTTTCACTTTCATTTGATAGAAATTTTGTGAAAAAGTCACTTTTCAGGTTAAAAGCCTGAAATGTAGCTTTTTCACTTATTTCACTATTTTTTCAAAAACAGCATGCTTAATTTCTCTCTGACAGTTTTTTTCTGATATCTATTTGTGTTTGTGGTATTTATTTCAGTTGTTTAACTTATTTGTGAACTCTGAACGCAAAAAAAAAGTAGATAAAAACATAAAAAGAGTGCAAAATGTGCTGTTTTAATAGTCTAAGTCTAACGGTCAGTATACGCAGCAGGTGAAATGTGAAGTTCTATGCACTTAAAAGTTGTATTCCAAAACAGATTGCACTGAACCTACATCAAAAACACTTATTACTGGTTGCTTAACCATTTCTGTTTCACAGACTACCTTTACTTTCTTCTGTTGGATAGCTAGTGGTTTAAATGTTGGCCTTTTGAGGCTGAAATTTCATTCAGTTTTTAAACAGTAAAGTTAATAAACTTTGCATCAGACCATACTGTCTGCATATATAGTTGAAAGTGACAGTCTTGTTACATCCAGGCTCCATGTTTTATCATATCTGAGCACAGATTTTAGCAAAAAGAAGTATATCTCCATCTCCCATATCATTTATATGCTTTTAAATATGCAAATGTGGGGAACGGCCTAAACTGGCAATCTGTTTTTTTAAGCATAACATTGCTAAAGACCATTTTATCCACATGTGTTATGCTATTTGAAACTTATATTTCCATTAAAAGTACATTTATAACCTGTTAAAGTTTGTTTGATAACTTAACAACTTCAGAAAATTGTGGTAAGTGAAAAATATTACATTTGATATAAGGCCTCACCCTAATTGAAAACCTCTATTTTTTGGCACAGGCTCATATAAAATTAACTTCTGGCCATTTTTCAAAAGTCTGATACATGAAGTATGCTTTCTGTTGCTTTAAATAGATGTTGACTTATACATATAGACATTAAAAAGTGTTAGTTTTGGTATCTTTTGGTTTTTAGAAGCTCAAATTTGATAGTTTTAATTGTTCTAATTCAACGCCACAATTCAGCACCCAAAGTTCAGATATAAAAAATACCACATTTTTTTTATTTGGTATCATATGGCTTTGAAACTTTGTAACCTGTTTTATAATATACTAAGCTTGAATCATGCCAAGTTTTATTAGAATTGGTCAAGTTTTAGGCCCCTAATAGGCCCAAGACCACAATTAATGACCCCGCTTTTCGTTGTCCACGAATATAGTTCCTTTTAATTAGAGTGTATTTTTCCTTAATTTTTTTTCTTTCCTTTCCTCACTCATTCCTTAAATCTTTTTGGGTGGAAATGAAAGAAGAGAGGTCAAATAAATTTTTGGATGTTGTATTTTAACTGATTTTGATATGGAATGAGTGATTAGGTCAAGTGCAAAAAGGTGATATTTACAGTTTTCGGAACATCTCTTGACTTGTCAATAGGGGTATGGATGTGTATTGGCTAAATTTGTAAAAGTGATTGCTTCAATCTTTCTGAATTTTTGATATATATTTGGACTAGGACAATACATTACACACACAAAAAATTTGACAAAAGAGCATGGTGCAATTTTTTTAATGATGCAAAAGGTTATAAAGAACTGATAGAGGAATTAATTGTGGTCTGTGGCCTAGAGTGACCAATCTCTGTGTTATAGTAGTCTCAGCTCTCTCGTAACGTGGTAAGTTTTTTATATTGATAATATTGTCGAACATATTTTATTTAACCCCCGTAAATGATTTTTATTTGATATTCCTATTGTAAAGTTAAATTTTGAGATGTAAGTTGTTTATGAAACTCCCGGCAAATTGTAAATCTATGGAACGCCATTCGTGACATTTATGTATTCGTCACTACTTATAGTATGTATGGCACGCCATTTGGGACACCTTTGATTAATATTTCATTTTTGTCATTTTTATTGTATTTTTGAGTAGAGAAACATTTTATGAATGCTTTTATGATGTTTTGATCAGATTGTAAAGGTTTTTTATTTTTTTAATTTTCAGTTTTTACCTTATACTAGAATAATGCACTACGCACCCATTTGATGTCTTGTCGGTGCCTTATATGAATAAAGTTGTGCAAATAAAATTCTTGTTGGTTATCTGGTTGTTTATCCTAGAAACAGCACAAATAAGTAAATCATTAACAGTTGTTTTTTTATTTTGCTTAAACACCTCTACTAATGGTAAGAATTAATACATTGACAATAATTTTTATATAAAAGTACTTATTAATGATAAATATCAAAGCTAAATAATTATTATAAAAGTGTTGCACTCCTGACATAGAATAATAGCCCTATCGGAAAAATAAAATCTGTTTCTGTCATATTTTGTACAGGAATCAAGTCGCATGTACCGCCTCTCTAGAAAAATAAGTAAAAATAAGAAGTGATTATTTTTAATGGTAACTGTCAAAAGTCAAAATGTTGCACTCCTGACCATGTAGGGTATGCTCAATAAATTGGCTCTCACAAATTGGATGTGAGTTCCAGCAGTGAAATAGTTATTTGATTGAACTGATGAGATATTGTTTTAAAAGTTTAAATGTCGTATATACATATATTGCAATCCTTGAATTAAAAATACACCATTCTATACGAATTTGTCATTTTGTGTGTTGCACTCCTGACAGGTTACTACACTTTTTTGAGTTGAGAAAAAAGTGACATCATATGCCTATAATGTTAATCGTTATTGGCAATTAAAGGTATGTACATTATTGAAGTTTTTGAAATAACATCTGCCTTTTGATATAAATCTTTTTTCTTTTAAAAGGCAAGACTATGAAAAAAGTCTTCTTTTTTATGTAACAAAAAGGTGTTGCACCCCTGACATTTGAGCATCATTTTCGGGCACCAATTCATTATTTTGAAAGATATCATTTAGATTGTTGGTATACAAGTGCAGAATATTATGACATATGATATGGTGTGTCTTAAATTATTCAGACTGTCTGTAAATTAAGTTAATTGACCAAATATGTAGTCCTATAATATAAGACTCTGGAGGTTCATATCATTTACATTCAACGTTTTTTATCGGATATTTTTTTTTTACTATCAATGTTGAACACCAGAGTCTTATAAAATTTGTCATTTTTTCTCGTAGCAAAAATTTAAATTAATAATCCACTGCCAAAACAAATAAAATTATTAGGAACAACCTAAATATGAATGAAAGTAACTTCTTACCGTATTAATTGTTAAAAATAATGTTCCTAATCCATCACTTTTATCCTGAGTTAACAAACAATTTTTTCCACGCCATTTTATTTCAAATATATGTGCCGATTCTTTATTTTAAGGATTTCGTGAACGAAACGAATTTGACGATAATATTTAGAACCAGTAAAGAACAACGTGCGAAAACACGACCAATTGTAATGGTGTCATGCAATTATTGAGATAACCATAAAAAGTGCTGAGAGATTACGAATGGGGTTAACAGAATAGAGAACTATCGGCAAAAAAAGAAAAAGAATAAAAAAATATGGGTTCTATTTTTACCCCCCCCCCCCCCGAAAAAAAACGGTATAAGTATATTGTTTACAGTTGAAAAGAACAATGTCCAAAATACAGTTATAATGTATCAACAGATTAGTAAAAAATATGTTTAAACATTAATTATAAGACTGATATAACTTATTTATTAAGCGATTCAGTTCGTACCCAATAACTGTCCAATTTTGACTTTCAAATGCAAATTCGCGAGTTCAATCACATAACGGGGGCGGGAGGGGGGCAAACCGTCTTTCACAAAAGGTTCTCTACTCCAAGTTGTTAATTGAACACCAACAGAAATCATGGGCGAGTTGTGAGAGTGGGCGAGGTTATAAATGTCTTTCAAAATATGAGTTCGGCATTTAACGGAGGCGTGCGAGCCAAATTCACAAAATAAATGTTCTCTAGTCAAAAGAACGGGCGATGCGATGGTTTTCTTTTGAAATACGAGTTCAAATGTTCATGAAATCTGCTAGCTGCTAACGGTATGAAGTTGCAATGATCCATGAGAGTGCGCCAATGTGAGAGCGAGCGTGGCAATACATGATTTTCCAAGTACAGCTTCATAAAACAGAGGTGCATGAGCCTTCACCAAATGTTCTTTAGTAAGTTTTTAAGCATCACAAGATATTGATTTCAAGTTGTGATAGCGAGCCATACATGTCCTTCAAAATATGAGTTTATACAACGGAGTGAACAAGCCAGTTATCTTGTCGAAGCTGTTAAGAATGAACATACCGGTAAATCAATTGCGAGTTGTGAGAGCGGGTGAGGCGATGATCCTTTAAAATACGAGTTCATACAACAGTGAGCGAGCCAATTCTCATTCACCAAAAGTTCTCTTGTCCAAGTTGTTAAGCATCAGTGGAAATTAATTTCTAGTTGTGAGGGCGGATGAGTAGATAAATATCTTTCAAAATACGAGATCCTACAACGGGGGTGAGCGAGCCAATTCTCATTCACCAAACGTTTTCTTGTATGTATCAATAGAAATAAATAATAGCTGTCGAGGCAATATTTGTATTGCTAAAATTGAGTTGTTACAAAGAATAATAGCAAGTTGTTCGAGAAGAAAGTTCAAGAAAGAATGCAACTTTAATGTCTGGGTGTTTTTAGAAACTCGTCCACACTAAATTTGCTCCTTTCTCGACAAGTACAGTTTTTTTAAACACTCTGCACAACATTTACAAGAAGGACACCGAGACAGTGCTGAAAATCGCATCCTTCGTCTTTCTTTGTATCTGATTTATCTTCTATGAAGTTGTCTACGGTCAATGCATTTACAATTTAACATCTGATATCGCTTATATATTTGCCGGTGGCTTTAAGCGACAAAGTAAAATTATCATGATAAAATAAAACTGAATCCATCCCTAGCGCATCTGTCAGCTTATTGCCAATATAATAGGACAACACCAATTTTGGACATTTGATATTTAAACTTTTCATCCATGTATGTTGATCGCGCAATTTTACCTTTATTTTTTTGTGTGATGTCTCATTGAAGGGCTTAAAGTATTATTATTGTTTGAATATGACAAGAAGAAAATAAGTTTTTTGGAAATAGTACATGAAGTCGTTTAAAATTATCAATTAGAAAAAAAAGGGAAAAGTGGCCGCCAGATTAACAGCACAAGAAACATGAAAGATATTGTAATGCATAAATTCAAATTTATAAAATTATTGGTTTGCGTAATTTGTGTAATATTCATATCATTTGAATCACTTTTTAACATGTTACACAATACTTATAGAATCACATTTTACAGTTCATTTATTTATATTTGACCCCAGACTGCTTATTACCGGTGAGCTATGTATTAAATGTATAACTAGATATACATATATATTGTATTAATATGTGAATCTTTTTTACAAAGCTTAGGTAGAAGTTTATACAAACAAAGCAAGCAAACCGACCAAAGCTTTACTCTACAAGCATTATGCAATTAGCCCTAATCAAAATTGCAAGGAGATGTGGTATTGAAGCCGATGAGACAAAATAATGTTACATTTACAAGAGTTTAAATGAAGTTGATGTAAGCAGTTTATACCATATGGCCTTCCGCGAGAGGAAAGAAAAAAACCCCGCTGTAATGGCAAATCTCCAACATGAAAAAAAATCTGTAAAGAAAGTAAATCGAGAAAGCCAACTACCTTATTCGTGTATGTAATAATAGTCACCTTTTCCAGCTTTGACCATTATTTTCATTACACAGGTTTTTTTTCTTTCAATAACTCTTTGTAGAAATTTTCACCGTGTAATTCCTGTTATTATCGGGACATAGCATTCATTTATACAACCATCTTTTACCCTTTTATGAATACTAAATGGTCGCCTCTTAAGGGTTAAGAAAGATTTGATGGTAAGCTTCCTTTTCTATTGATGAGGAAATTAAAATGAATTTAATCATTTCATCATTTATAATCATCTTAAAGTCAAAACAAAATTCGTTTTCCAATGTATATTCTGAAATATGTACAACTGATTAACATTCGGAAAGACCTGCGGAACTTCTCGTACTTGATCCGCTTGACAATTTGAAATAAGGGGGGACAGTTTGAAAAGTGCTTAAAAAAAGGATATAAATCAAACATATGATAAGGTAAGACATTTTATTTATTATTTGAGATGTTCACTTGTAAGGATAGTGACATAAGTAAACTTAAAACTTCCGTAAACATTGTCAAATTGTCGTTCAAAGTTCCCACAAAAATTCGTTGGGAATCCACTACGAGAAAATGGATACTTGTTATAAGACTCTGGGGTTCAACATTGATAGTAAAAAAAATATCCGATAAAAAACGTTGAATGTAAATGATATGAACCTCCAGAGTCTTATATTATAGGACTAACCAAATATGCTGTGCCTCATTTATTTTGAATTCACCCATCATGTACAGATGGAAGGATGGACAAATGGCCAAGGGAAACACATAATGCCCCCACCAATGCGGCATTGAAAAAAATAAATATGATATGATTGTCATTAGGGCAATTACCAACCAGAGTTAAATGCAGAGGATGTTTCACAGTCTATTTCTATATTGGTAGAGGTAACATTGATACTTACTGATTTAATGATATTATTTTCTATATCAGTAAGCCATGTCTCACCCTGAGAATTAGACACTAGTTCTATAGTAGTAGATGTAACATTGATACTTACTGATTTGATGATATTATTTTCTATATCAGTAAGCTGTGTCTCACGCTGAGAGTTAGACACTAGTTCTATACCGATCTTCACAATACTATTTCATACTAGGCACAGTTCATAAATAGCCTCAAATGGTGATCTGAAAATATACAACACATACCTATTTAAAAACATTTTAACAATAAAATAAAGGAGCATCTGGTTTAAACTATTTACAAACATGGGCAATCCTTGTACAAGTAATTTTATATACTTGAAAATGTAATATATATTCTATAACGGACTTTTAGTTATCTTTTCCAGATTGGAATAGTTTCCCTCTATGCCTTTCCCAAATTTGTATACTCATACAAGTAATTTAAATTTGTTTAACATCTAACAAAATATGGAGTTCAAATAATGCTTCAAAAATTTTTGATGGTTTTCTTAAAATTTTCAATAAGATTCACTTTTAATCTACAGATCTAAACAAAGAAATTTATTGTACATAGATCTAAAGGAACTCTTTGAGGCTTACAAAAATTGATCCTTAGAGTTTTGTAAAATAAATGAGCAGAATTATGAAAATAAGTAAACAGATATTTTCATTGTCTATACAATTATTTTTTAATGAATAGTAGAGACAACAACTACTGACAGACAATTTTATCCCCAAATTTCAAATGTATTCATGTTATCAGCAGTAATAATTTTGGCCATTCCAAAAATCATATATTGGTCTAGCCAAGGGACTTAAGTGCATACGATACAGTTTTGATCCTGAATCTTTAGAAATAAGTGAAAACTGTATAATTAAGAAGAAAATTTAAGCGATAATCGGAAATTCTCAAACCGAAGGAACATTTCGATATAAATAGGATAAAGATTAATGTACAAATTTTCAAAATACAGTGGTCATATGGTGGTCTACCAAATTGTCACAGCGTCGCTTATTTGGCGTTTTTGACGATCACCATTAAATGTAACCGTTTTTTTGCATTATGGCGTTTTTGAAACGTATTTATTTTGTGATAAAAACATCTAAAACTTAAATTCGGAATATACTTTATCTTCCAAATGTTTGTTTTTTCATGTCATATTTTGTTAAAGCTAAAGAAACGTGAGAAACCCAACAACAACAAAATTATACATGTATATACAAAATTAATATCTTCAGTGGAGATAATCGCCTCAAAGTACAACTAGCAAATCATACATTATGGATATTTGTATCAATTAAAGTATTGAATAAGAAAGTTGAACATTGTGTATACATTATTGTTTTAATTCATACATGTATGCGAATACGGACACACGGACACATATCGATATGTAAACAATCAAATACGGAGATATGTTATACGTAAAGCTAATTGGATATTAATATTTCCAAACATAAGTGGAAAATTTTCCGTTTTTAATATGATTGATATTTTAAAAGTATAGATGTATCAAATAAAAATCATCGATACTTTATGTTGCCTTACATAGATATTGACGAAGAAAGTTTTGGAATTTAAATCAACATGTTGGATATTTAGCTTGGCATGTCAAATATTCACCTCAACATGTCTGATATTTTTAAGTTGACTTGTCCACTAGAAAGATTTAAGTTTTAATGACGAAGACAAATGCAATTATAGGTCATTGCATTGGTACCCTAGTAGAATCTGCAGCCGAATTTTGATACATGTATAAACAAATAATTATGAATTATTTTGAAAGTTGTCATATAGAAAGGGTCCACAGTATGCCGCAGTGGAACTTCTGAAAAAATCAAGCAAATATTGCCGTTATATACGCGGACAATTTCAGATATGTTCGGCTGCATACCTGTTTCAATTCACGCAGTCACGATGAACAACACTATGGTCATATGCTTGCAAACGAAAAAAAAAATAAATATGTAGAAGAAATTCCTAGAGATAGAAAATCATTTAAACCAATAAAGGGCATACATCGAGTAGAAACAAAAAAATCTACAAACGGTACTAGTTCGAACCGTGTCGTGTTATTGCGACGGGTGGCTTGAGCGTGACTATTGTTTGTTTACTGATTCTAGTTGGCATTTCGTTGGAAGTCAAAGTAGACCGGTCATTTTTTTGCGGTTTTATGTGATGATGAGGAAAATTGTCTATTCCTTCTTAAACATTGTTTGAGCTATATCGGGGAGTCATAATTATGTTATCAGGAGAAGAAACTATTGAGTAGGGGTCAACTTTCGGCATTCTTTTTCTTTAGGGGTCCCAACACTTATAGAGCTAAACTATATTACTAAACTATTTTAAACCCCAAATCTTTCCTTAACCCATACGTAACCGTAACTTTCGCTCTAACCATATAACCTAACCCTAACCTTAAACATCATCTAACCTAACAATTACCATGAATGAACCCTACCTCTAAATATAGGGACCCTTAAAGTAAAAGAAGGCCCAACTTTCCCTGAAGGAAGATCTGTAATTAATGGACATTATTTCACAAAAAAAACATCACGGTTTACAGGACAGTCTTTTGAAAAATCAAAAAGCAATTGTCCCAAGCGCTTCCGTATTGTATGTATGCCAAGACAATATTTTGAAAAGAGGAACGCTCGTTTTAACCGAAGAAGAGAATAAAAGTTAAGTATACTTTAACCAAATTCTTTAAATTTCGCAGTCATTCAGTTTAAAAAGGAAAAACGTATGCTTAACATAATAATGATACATAGCAGTAACTGCTGGTAGTCCTATGTTGATTTATGTGTCACTGCCATTTTGTTTAGTTACGGTGCGTATTTCCGTGTGTTTCTTTTTTCTTAATTGGCTAGCGGTATAGGGGAGGCTGAGATCTATCTACCGCAATTTTTCGCCTGTCCCAAGTCAGAAGCCTCTTTGTTAGTCTTGTATCATAGTGCTTTTTTTTTTTTTTAAGTTCATTTATATGTTATATGACGTCCAGTTTCACTGAACTAGTACACAATTATATTTAGAGGCCAGCTGAGGACCACCTCTGGGTGCTGTAATTTCTCGCTGCGTTGAAGACCTATTGGTAGCGTTCGCCAGTTTTCTGCTATTTGGTGCGAATGTTGCCTTTGACATATTACCTATTTCAATTCTCAATTTTACACGGACGTAATATCCGCCCCAGACAGCCTCCCTTAAACGATGAATGAAAGATACCAAACGGACAGTCAACCTCATAAATCTAAAACAAACTGACAACGCCATGACTAAAAATGAAAAAAGACAAACAGACAAACAGACAAACAATAGTACATATGACACACCATAGAAAACTTAAGAATAAACAACAAGAACCCCACTAAAAACTAGGGGTGATCTCAGGTGCTCCGGAAGGGTAAGCAGATCCTGCTGCACATGTGGCACCCGTCGTGTGCTACGTTAAACTATGTTCTATTTTTTTTTTTAAACAAATGAAAGAACATAAACCCCAATCACCTAGCTTTTCAATGTGCGTTCCCCTATCACTAAATTGAACAAAAATTTCTTGTATATTTTTTATATATTTAGTACCAATGTACATTATTCCATGGACTCAGAATCAGAAGAGCCTGAAGAAGAGATTCCAAAGATATCATGTCGATGTTTATAAACATACTTCATCATTTTGTGTCTCAAAATTTCATTTTCCTCATCAATTGTCTAGTAGATATCTTACGGGGTCTTTCGATATTTCTGGCCATGCGTCTTGCCATTCCAAGACGCACATCATCGTCTGAGGATTCTTGAAGCTGCTGAACTGGTTGAGCATTTCCACCTACATTCCTTAAATGACGTCGAACTCTCTCGTTAATATTTTCACTAGAAGCTGGAAGTCTGCGAGACGCTGTTTGTTGTGGCCTGATGTGAGATGTAGAAGATTGAGAGGCGGAAGGCTGCTTGCGAGATGTTGGCGGCGGGTTGCGAGATGTTGACGGCTGGTTATGAGATGTTGACGGCAAATTGCGAGATGTTGATGGCAGGTTGTGAGATGAAGACGGCGGGTTGCGAGATGTTGACTGTTGGATGTTAGATGTTGACGGCGGGTTGTAAGATGTTAACGGCAGGTTGTGAGATGAAGACGATGGGTTCCGAGATGTTGACGACGGGATGTAAGATGTTGACGGCTGGTTGTGAGATGACGACGACGGGTTATGAGATAATGATGACGGGTTTGGAGATGTGGAGGGCTGCATGCAAGGACCAGACTGGTGATTTCGAGAGGTAGACGACTGGATGACATAAGTGTTCTGAGGAGTCGATGACTGGACAAGATAAATTAGCGGCTGACTGTGTGAGTTGAAAGACGGCTGGTTTCTAGTAATGGACGTCTGGTTACCTGTTACTGTTTGAGGAATTCTGCTTGCAGTAAATGGTTGGTTGCTCTCCGAATTGATATGTGAAGAAAAAGATTGTATTATAGGCGAATTAGACATTGGTGCAGGTATGGAAGATCTACGAACATGTTCAGAGGCACGAAAAGACGAAGCGGTTGGCATAGTAAGTGTTGTAAACGGCCTGGTAATGGTAGTTTTAGAGATTCTTGAATCAGTTTGGACAGAAACCTGCGAGGATACTGGATTAGCGTTTAGTCTCAGATGAGTAGAACTATCTTCTGGCAAAGACAATAATGGCTGCCGGTTGACAAGGAGTTGTACAGGAGATACCGGTGACATATCATCTGTATTGGCCTGTCCTAATGTTGTTGGTATTCGCGGAGATGGCGAAGGGAGAGGTGAGATATGAGATTCTCCAGAAGAAACCTGTGAGTCCTGTAAAGACCTGGATCTAAACTGAAGTACCTTGGGTTTAGGTCCTGTTGACATTTGCTCTGAATTTGTCTTTGAGATGAATTCACTCTCCTTGGCGACTATGGCGTCCAGTTCTTGTCTGAAAATAAACCATAGTTAAATAAGCGTGACATTTAAATGAAAAATAGTTCACACTCCACGGTTCCCATATATAAACGTGAACTAGTGTTATAGTAAACATTTTCAACAGATTATGATTGACGTTTTTTTTAACTAAGGCCCGTTTTGCTCGCCTGTATCTTCTGTGGTTTTGGTAATCATTTAAGGGTAAAATCATAATATATAGTTTTAGATACCCCAGTTATGTCTGAGACCGGGTTTGGTTTAATTTGGTCCAGTAGTTAAATAAAAGTAGGTCATCCCAGTGAAGTCTTACAAAAGTTACTGGAGACTCCTTATCATTATCTGAATTAATAACTAGTTTTCAAGTTGAGACCATTTGATATTGTTTTTCATAATAATTTCTCCACGTACTTAAAATAATATTAAAACCGCTATGTTCTGTTGTAACCCTGGTGACCAAGTTGGTTGGTAGGTGGGGTTATCGGACAATTTAAAAAAAAACTAGATCCCCTTATGATGATTGTGTACAAGATAGGTTTAATTTGCATCAATTGTTTCAGAGAAAAGGTTAGCAAAAGATTGCAAAATTAAGAAAGGTTAATAACTGACTTAAAAGGGTAATAACTCCTTAAGGGGTTATTTGACCATTTTGTCCATGTTGACTTTTTTGTAGATCTAACTTTTTTGTACATTATTGCTGTCTAAACTTGATGAACATTTTAACTTCGTCAAATTTACTCCAAATACGTAAGGCCAAAAACTGTATATACCCAACCATGTTCTATTTTAAAACTACACACCCGAAGGATAATAGTGGCCCGTTTTGTTAACTTTGTATCAGTGGTTTTAGATGGGAAACGTTTTGTATAAGTTGACGGACGACAACGAGGATGGACGACGATGGACGCAAGTGATAAGAAAAGCTCATTTGGCTTTTAACGATAGGTTTGCTTAAAAATGGAACCCCCATAACCAGCTTGTTGTGTGTAAGCCATGGAATAGCCATTGGACTGTTCGTCAATTAACCATTATAACTCAATTGTGTTTGAAATTCTTTTAAATTACATGTACCATGGTAGGCCCATAAGAACTGAGGGGTTCTTTTTACTGGTCCATAAACACTGGAAATCGTGTGGTTAATTATAATTGTTAAGTTTAAATGTCTTCGTACCCTTATTATCCGAATTGATTTTTAAGATATGCTTTTTTCTTTTGTATACAAACAAAGTTTTTTTTATACATTACATGGGCTGATTTTTAGGTGCTTTTCTGGTACAACTGACTTAAACTTGTTCCTATGAAACCAATGTGGTAGATATTCTATAGTTTGACAATGATACTATATTGTCATGTTGTGCAATTTCATTTGCGTACATATACATATATGATATTAACACTACAACCAGCGTGTCACGATATCTATCTTTAGAAAGTTAAATTTTTATATCTAAGAAAAGCGCGAGGCTTGTGGAGCTCTTTTAATTATTAAAATATAACTGTTGATAGTTGAGAAATGGTATACACGAGTTATAGTTTTGGAATCGGTTTCTCTTCTGACCTTTATCCTTGAAGTTCCCTTACAAAGATTTTCAGAAAGTTTGGGTCTTTATATTTATTGGAACGTTTTTTTGCATAACGTCATTACAGCTATTTCAGAAAAGAAACGAAGAAAATATAACGTCATAATCAAATTTCGACCATCCATTTGCCGAAAAAAGATATTTCACTAGTGAGCAGAAATATTTTTCTTAAACTATCAATCAAAGTGAAAATAGAACAAAAAATAGAGAAATATATACCGTATTTCCAAATCTTGTTCCTTCGCGTGATTGGCAATCATTCTTGAAAATTTTTCTCTTATTCTTTGCTTCGCCTTTTTAAGCTGGTCATTCAGATATAGCTCTCTGAGAGCGGGAGACAGTAGATGGACATTTTCTTTGATGTCTGCTATGATATCTTCGAAAGAACCATTGTGGTTCCTGTACCCCCTTGCTATAAGTAGAAGTTCCATTCTTTCAAAACGGATGCTCCGTCTGACGGATGAGGCAGCTAAAACACATCAAAACCAAATGCAGCAAGCACAATATATCAATACAAATGGGTATTTCTATGTTGTGTGATTAAATACAATTGTTTCAGGATAGGGAGAAGGTTTGGTATCATTTAAACGTTTAATTCCTCAGCATGTATATTTTCCATGGGCGCGTACCTCTAGATAGCAATCATGCTCAAGTATACAGATCTTTAGATTAATATAACAAAGAAGTGTGTAAAGTTTTAAGCCATTATCATAAATTATTTTTGAGATACGGCGCGACATGTAAAAAAATCCTCCCCTGTTGAACAAAATACTCAATAACTTCAAAATAAAGTTTTGAATCATCACCAAGAAGTATACAGATCTTTAGATTTAATATAACAAAGAAGTGTGTTAAGTTTTAAGCAATAATCATAAATTGTTTTTGAGATACGGCACAACATGTAAAAAAAACCTCCCCCTTTTTTACAAAATACTCAATAACTCAAAAATGAAATTTTGAATCTTCACCAAAAAGTATACAGATAATATAAGATTAATATAACTAAAAAGTGTTTAAAGTTTTAAGCCATAATAAAGAATCGTGTTTAAGATACGGTGCGACATGTGAAAAAACACACCCCTGTTTTAGTTACAAAGTGCCGTAACTCAAAAAGTTTTAATCTTATTTTCACCAAAAAGTATACAGATCATTTGATCATCATAAGAAACAACTATGTCAAGTTTCATGAAATTTGGATAAGTCGTTCTCAAGTTACGGTGCGACATGTTACGCCGGACAGACAGACAGACAGACAGACAGACAGACAGACAGACAGACAGACAGACGGACGGACGGACGGATGGACACGGACATTTGTATACCATAATAAGTCAAATTTTGACGGGCGTATAAAAATGAAATACAAGTTGCCGGAAAAGGGGGTTGGGGTTGTCCAACTCGACAACTGAATTAAACTGAGATTAGCAATCAAGTCCAGCACACCTTTTCTTCACTTGAAACTGTATTTAGCACCAATTATGGTAAGTACAATTTACTTTTATATTGTTAAGTATAATACATATAATACATAAAAATCGTAAAAAAGAACAGTTAATACATAAAATACATACGCATATCTTTATTCGACATTTTTCAAGTTGTCTACGTCTGTAAGGTGCACTCGTTGTGACAGTTTCTGATACGTACGCGGATACGTGTAAAATGGCGCACGAGGACAGTTTCTAACTTTTGTCAAACACTACCATAAATTCTGGATCTTTTATTACGAAAAAAAAAGTAAAAGATATTTTTTTATAATAAACTCGGATTTTTATAACTTCTTGAATATAAATCAATCAACTAAAACACTCACACACAGTTAACATTCAGAGCCTCATGTCATATTTAAGAATGATGGGTGTACTCGATCAAGGACGTATAACTAACTATCTTATATACGTCCTTGACTCGATTCAGAAAAAAAAGTATCAAAACGCGCCCCATTTTTTTAACAACTGCGAATAAAAATATATTTTGATCAGAGAGATTAAGAACATAAAAGCTATGTGTGTGTTTTATAGACTACTTTATAATGTGTATTTATATTTTCCTTATTGTTTCAGGATCAACGTAGAATGGTATTTGTTATATTTTGGTTCCTTCTTCATTCTTCTTCTAGAAATGATGTCGGTATGGACTTCGTTATGCAAATCTTTGAAATGCTCCGAAACTTTTCAGCGCCTATTTGAATGAATTGTTTTCGATGATTACCGCTCCACCTGAACGTTCCATGACAAATTCTAGAAACTTATTATTTTGGGATGATCCTCCATCTCCACACCGCCAGGGGAGAAATGTGTTTGGATCATTAATTCTTCGACGTCGCCAATTTTATAATTCCGACAGGAGAAACACCGGAAACATTTTTAGATATTTATCACTCATTTTATCAGAATATGGTTCCCAATTCCCGACGTAGACCCTCCCGAATTGATCGCCGAAATCAGTTGTTGATGACATTTATGTGGCTGAAATCATACCCCTTGATGAATCAACTTTCTCTGATCTTTGACTTAAGCATTTCCCAAACATCACGCATTATTCACGCAACCTGGCAATTACTTGCGGCCCATTTATGCCATACTATTACTTGGCCAAGCAACGATGAATGGTTGGGTATGCGGGGCAGATGGAGACATATTCCCGAGGTCGTAGATAAATGGTACCTCGCACGAAATATATCGCCCGAACAACGAAATACAACAGATGTACTACAGTGGTCATCGTCGCTTTCATTGTATACATACGCAAGTTGTTATTGACAATGAATTGCGAATAAGACATGTAGAGTCTGGATTTTTAGGACATACCAACGATGCTCAATCGTTTAATCTTATGTCGGAGATTTCCGAACATGGACAGCTCCCTATTCCGCTAAACTGTTTTTTACTTGGCGACTGCATCTATCCATCTAGACATCCCCTTATAACACCATTTACGACAGCTCAAATCAATCGACGTCCGTTTGCCCGTAGACGAAGTTTAAGACATTTTAATCGTGTAGTGAGAAAGTATCGTGTATATGTAGAGCATGTTATTCGGTTACTCAAACTTTTTAGAGTTGTTGGAACTTTGTACAGACATCATAGGGATACTTTAAGTAGGGTTGTCTGTTTGTGTGCAGCTCTTGCGGTCCGAAGAACCAATTTGTTTATTTAATTTCATATTGGGTTTATTAGTATTATATGTATGTGACTTTTATATATGATTGATTCTTCTTACTTTTGTATTTTATGCATTATAAAATATCTTCATCGGGACCAACATGACTTAATTTATTCTTTCCTTATATACGTGTTATACGATACGTCGATACGGATATATGAGGAAAGAATAAATTAAGGCTAGTTGGTCCCGATGAAAATATTTTATAATGCATTAAATTTTAATTGAGATCGAGGTAAAGTCATTATTTTCAGCAAATCTGGTCGATACGTTTACGTCGATCCGTGCACGTATCCTGATACGTGAATAATGCAAATGCTCTATTAGAGGTCGGTCATTTACAAACGTATCAACCGTATCGTATACGTTGACGTATCCGCATCTGCAGATATATCAAAAAATATTATGTGATCCCGAGCTTATTAATAAGACCGTACTTCATTTAAAAAAAACCTAATAGGAATCTCTTCGAAACAATCAAACATACACTTTCAATATTTGTGATAGTGGTGTTTTGTAAAAAAGAAATATAAGGGGTTCTATCAAATACTTTTACATGCCCTTAAAAAGGAGCTAATGTAGGCCAAGTACATGAATATCGTACACAATCCTTTAATAATCTATTTAATAAAATATTTCAATATCTTACTACTTATATATACATGTAAAGAACTTTGAATATTGTTCATTTGCGATTTTATCATAAAAGGTAATAGAAAGTACTGAGTATCACTCTATTTGTCAATCAACAATTAACAATTTCAATGTTGTCAATGCTACGTGAGCACAAGCTCATACACAAACAAACGATTTTACCGTATTCACTCCTATCATGCCTGTAAACTGTTGCAACTATCCGGAATATCTTTAAAAGTAGGGTTACATATTCCACAAAAACTCGATATTTCCTTATTGTTTTGTAAATTTCTGCATTAGAAATTAATCAGTCGCCCATTTGCATTATTGAAAGCACAGAAAATTAAAGCTCGGGATCATATACTGTTTTTTGGTATATCTGCAGATGCGGATACGTCAACGTATATGATACGGTTGATACGTCTTTAAATGACTGACCTCTACTAGTAGAGCATTTGCATTATTCACGCATCAGGTAACGTGCACGGATCGACGTATACGAATCGAACATATTTGCTTAAAATAATGATTTTACCCCGATCTCCATTAAAATTTAATGCATTATAAAATATTTTCATCGGGACCAACTTGCCTTAAATTATTCTTTCCTCAGATACGTGTTATACGATACGTCGATACGGATACGCCAGCAAATATTTTCATTACATTTTTATTGAGATCGGAGTAAACTCATTATTGTAAACAAATCTGTTCGATTCGTATACGATCCGTGCACGTATCCTGATACGTGAATAATGAAAATGTAGTAAAAACATACAATGAAGCTGTGAACAGTTTTTACCTGTGCACTTATAACTAGAATGAAGTAAATAATATTTTGAAATACTTTTAAATAATATTTGAACAAAATAATCAATCTGTATCATAAATGTGATTTGATAAAATATATAACTGCATGCTAATATACAAATTATCTTTTCTTTTTTCATAATTTTATTTAAGTTCCGAATTTTACTTTAATTGCTGAACTCTATACAAAGAGAGATAACTCGAACATTTCTAATGTAATTTTTTGACATGTTACACTACATTGTAATCGTAATAACAGACCATTTTCCAGTAATGTCCTTCACTGGAAAAGTTTGTGACGTCAATTATCAGATGGAGTGGTCAATAAGAGTTCATCAAGAGTGTTTTGTGATCGTCATAATGCAGGATAAACTAGAAATAATATTTGTTCTGTAAGTACTTAATCGCAATTCCCAAATCATTTTGTAGGGGTATCAGACTTGACTGTTTATGTTTTTATTTAGATTATGTTCTTAGACTATCTGTCAGCTATTCTCTACTTTTAACTTATTATCTAATTGCATGAGTCGTCTTAGTTCCAAAAAGAATCCCACCTTTTGACCAAATAGTAAATCAGGTCACACGTGCACTAAATGAAAATATCAAAATTCATTTGAGTAATTACATGACATCGTAAAATTAGAAATCAAACAATCACCTAGTTCCCTTTAATAAAGATACCTTTGTCAATTATTGACAGTCATGACAGTATTTGTTCTTTGTTGCTTCAAATATTTTCACACATATAATATTTGTTAGAGTATATCACTTAACGAACTGCCTATTAAGCTAGTTCTGAGACATTCATTTAAGAGTTTTGAAAAATCATAACCTCATTTTTAGACAGTTCTAGGCAGTTCTAGATAAAAGTTATTACAATTGTCTATGATCATTGACTCATGAAAATCTAGATTTTTGATTAGACTCTCTGGGAGAGCTTCCAAATTACCTAGGTGTTTCCAGTAACAAAAAAATGCTTCACTGAGCGCAGCCTGATACGACCGCAGTAGTCGAACTCTGAACAGTTGGGGCAAATCTAGTCGAATCTTGATACTGTCTGAATTTGGATTGTAATCAAATTTTTGACATAATATAGGTTTTTGACACAAAATAAATGTGGTCTAAGATCTTACAAATCTATTGCACAATACTGTGCAATTGAAGATTTCTTCATGAAACTTTCCAAAATCGAAATAGAAAAAAACATGAATCCCTTAAAAAATTGTAAACAAAAAATCCCCCAAACTTATTGAAACCCCCCTTGGAAAAATCCTCAAAACTCAAACCCAGCCTTAAAGTTTCCTTTGTAGTATGGAACCTTTTAGTATAATTTCAGAGAGATCCATACACTTCACACACAAGTTATTGTCTGGAAACTAGAAAAATGCTTCTTTTTGGCCCCCAAAACTCCACCCAACCTCCCTTTTGTTATATGGAACATTGTTGTACAATTTGAGAGAGATCCAGACAATTACACACAAGTTATTGTCTGGAAACTAGAAAAATGCTGTTTTTGGCCCCTTTGTTGGTCCTTAATTCCTGTTGGCCCCATAACCCCTTCATTGAATCCCACCCTTTTTCTTGTGGTTTTAAACATTGTGGTTCAATTTCAGAGCATTTAAAATACTCGTGCATAAGTTATCACCCTTAAACAAGAAAAATGATCGTTTTGTGCCCCGGTTTGGTGCTGGATTTGTTTTCTTTGACGCCTTACATCAAGGTCATAATGCTGAACTAATATTTTCAGTTGGACTTTGAACAGAACAGGAGGAAGGCGTCAAAGCAAACATTTTAAATAGCATTCCGAGACATCATTATTATTTGGACTACCATGTAGCCATCAAACCAACCAATGAAATATTTGCTGCTGCGCATTTAAATTCCAATCATTGATCAGTGTCAATCAAATCAAACCTGACCAGCAGTATAGGGATAAATAACCTTATTCAAAAGGAAGAAATTTAGTTACAAAAATTCATCCTGATTGAATCAGAATGTTTCATTTACACAGGCATTTGTTTCTATACATGGGAATATCAACTAATGGCACTTTAACCACAGGCACTTGTTTCTATCCATTGAAAAACCCACTAACAACGTATATTTACTAGAAGGTACCCAGCAACTTTTTTCATCTCTCCGCTTCAAACCCTTATTTCTTTGTCAATTCATTCTCAAATGTCTTTTTCCATATACCATTCGATTTATGATTTTTTTTCTCTTTCAGATGATATGCATTGTGTTTACCCTTAGAGTACCCCTTACCTCCAATACACACGATTTGTCAATGAATTTCATCAATATTCAGCAGCCAGCACGAGAACAGAACCGTACAAATGCAGCACCGGTACGTACAATGCAATTTCTTAAGGCAGTGGCTATTTTGCCGGCACCAACAAAATAATTACTGATATACCAGTAGTTAAATAGGAAAACAGCTAACAATATTTAAAAAACATGCAATAGTTTAAAAAACATTTATCAAGGGTCAAAGTATAAATAACTATCAAAAATTTATAAGTAAAAAAACAAACAAAATAAAAAATATCGAGCATCCATTTGTTACAATGAAATCATATCTAAACATGTACAATGTAGTTGAAATTATTTCTAAAATCAGTCAGACCATGGAAGTATAAGTATAATACTTCCATGGTCAGACAATGGTACATATACGCATAAAAGAAAATAAGAATAAAATCTCAGATTTTTCAATTGTACATTTATGTTATAGAAAGATAAAAGTCATAAATCATAAATTTGATAAAGCATTATATATAATATAATATGAGTCGCTAAAAAAGTAAACAAGGAGTGATATATCTCAAAACTGGGATAAGGACGGACGTTTGTGTTTTAATCTGTGATAACTGATTTACACGATTTATGGGAAAACAGGAACATTGATCGACGGATGAGCAAAACGACGATCAATAGACCCATGCCGTTCCTATAAGGAAGTATCTTTTACGTACGTTAAATGTACATGTATGTTTAAAGGATGATGTTCATGTAAGTAATACAAATTATATTTTAAAAAATACCTTTTTCATTTTTCGATTTGGAATATATCAAAAATATTGCTTTTATAAATTAAATTGCATTATATTTTTAATAATATATTCAAAAGCAAAATAAAAACTACATGTTCATTACCTTATAATCTACAATTATATATACATTATATAGCGAAACCGGAACAATGTTTATTCGTACTTTATTTACTGTTAAAACAATTAAAATTATATAGTATTTTGATGCATATAGCATAAAAGAATAAAACAGAAATCAACTTTGTTTTAATTTTTATAATGTTCCATGTATAAAACAAAGAAAAGAACTTAATGTATTTATATGCTCGCTTCGGTTAAGTATAAAATAAAATATAATCAGTGTCATTGTTTTTTAAAGTAAGAACATTGACACTTACATTTTAATATCTACTTACCGGATTCTTGTGGGTTTTTTTCAGGAATTATAATACGAATCTGGGTATCCTCATTTCATTTATTGTTTAATGTTTTCCCTGACTTATTTCAATTTTATTGGAAATAAAATATGCGACAATTAACCTTTCAATTACGAATTCGAATCGTGTGCGTTCATTTTGAAGACTCCGTTTAAATTCTTTCACAACAGTCAAGTTATTGGCACTTAAGATATGTGCTGAAAACGTTTTATTCTACTCATCTACCCTTTTAAACAATTATAAAAGTTCAAAGTCGGACCAAGTCATCAAGTCACTGTTTAAAAATGTCTATACCAAAAAATGACGTAGGGAAATGTATCAGCTGAAACAGATTCAAATCGAATTGAAAATATCTTGATATAGGAAGATGTGGTGTGAGTGCTATCTGCGTCAAAATTTATTCCATCAATCATGGACATTACATTTAAAAGGGTCGCCTAAACCTATTTCAATTATTATTATAATTGGAATGGGAGGGGCTGATGTGGATAGCATTAAGAGTTATTAATTTTAGTGTTTTATTAATTTCGTATTGTTTAATTGCTTTTATATATGTAATATAATTGACAAGAACCTATGTGTTTGAAATAAACTCGTCAGCTTGAAATTTAAATAATTTACCATACTACCTCAACAAGAGTTTGTTTGCACTTTATTAAAGTACAGATAAAAACACTTGCTATTTTCAAATTCGTTTATACTATTGGATTTTTGTCGAGCCTTCGACTTTAGTCGAAAAAGCGAGTCTAAGCGATCCTACATTCCGTCGGCGTCGTCGTCGGCGGCGTCCACAAATATTCACTCTGTGGTTAAAGTTTTTGAAATTTTAATAACTTTCTTAAACTATACTGGATTTCTACCAAACTTGGACAGAAGCTTGTTTATGATCATTAGATAGTATCCAGAAGTAAATTTTGTAAAATTGAAATTCCTTTTTTTCCGTATTTTACTTATAAATGGACTTAGTTTTTTCTGCGGGGAAACATTACATTCACTCTGTGGTTAAAGTTTTTAGAATTTTAATAACTTTCTTAAACTCTCCTGGGTTTGTACCAAACTTGGACAGAAGCTTGTTTATGATCATAAGATAGTATTCAGAAGTAAATTTTGTAAAAAAATAAATCCATTTTTTCCGTATTTTACTTTTAAATGGACTTGGTTTTTCTGCGGGGAAACATTACATTCACTCTGTGGTTAAAGTTTTTAAAATTTTAACATCTTTCTTAAACTATCCTGGGTTTGTACCATACTTGGACAGAAGCTTATTTATGATCATAAGATAGTATCCAGAAATAAATTTTGTAAAAAAAATAACTCCATTTTTCTGTATTTTACTTTTAAATGGACTTAGATTTTCTTCCAGTTAACATTACATACAGTCTGCAGTTAAAGTTTTCAAAACATTTATTAGATTCATTAACTATCCTAGATTTTTACCAAACTTGGACAGAAGCTTCCTACAATCATAAGATAGTATCAAGAGGAATATTTTTATTGATTTTTTTCCTCACTTTTGTTGAGCCTGCGAATTACAGCAAAAGTAGGCGAGACACTGGGTTCCGCGGAACCCTTACAAATTTTTACTTATTATGAGCAAACTTCAGTATTTTAAAAAGTAATGTTTTTAAAAATGACCAATTTAAAAATGATTTTGCTTTCCAGAGGTTAATGACGAGTTCGAGAGATCGATGGCACTTAAGATTCAAAATAGTGATGCACGGTTCTTTGCATTGTTATACATTTACTCTTTTATTGCAGAGCCATGTTCTTGCTGGCTGTTTTGAGCATTTCTTTATATAGTTTTTCAACATCTGCTCAGGAAGAAGGTGTGTATTTCACTAGCTGTAAAAGTTAGGCGCCTATATTTATATATTCTATATCAAATTTCTTTACAATGATTCCGATTTCGTTAAAAACCAATGTTATACCAGTTAAACGATGGTGTAAATATTTTTAATTCAATGATACGAATCAAGCAGACCTAGGAAGGCGACAATATACTATTTCACGTGATTTCCATATATGGCTATTTTTTCAGTTACAAAACAGCTTTGATATGGCTTTCGCTAAACAAAAAATAAGAAGATGTGGTATGATCGCTCATGAGACAACAATCAACCAAAGTTGAAACGAAGTGGATGTAAGCAATTATAGGCAACCGTACGACCTTCAACAATAAGAAAACCCAATACCGTATAGTCGGCTATGAAAGGGCCTGACATAAAAAAAATATGAACCAATTCAATCGTGAAATCTAACGGCCTAATTTATAACAGAATAATTTACGAAAGAAAATATGATAGACATGAACCAACGACAACCACTGAAAAACACGCATGTTTTGACTTGGGACCGGCACATAAAGAATGTGGCGGAGTTAAACATGTTTGTGAGTTCTAAACCTCTCCTTTACCTGGGACAGTGGTGTAACAGCACAACATAACAAACTATAAAAATCAGTTGAAAATGGCTTTACTCATCAGCATAAAGCAGAAAAAAAGCATCTAGCAAAAACATAGAACATATCCAAGATAGTAAGGTAATAAAAGAGTTTTAGATAAATGTCGCACTCGGAAAGACGGGGTTGGTGTATAATATTGAGCACCCGGTTTGGACTAACAATTTGTTGAGACTTCCATCATAAATATAACAAGAACTATCTTTAAAAAAGATATCCGACGTATTTAAATTTGAGGATATGTTTAAAACTATCATTTCGATAACCTTCAGAAGCACATCACAATGATTTAATGATGCAGGACCTCTTTCACTAAATCTCCATCTGAATGTAACTACAAGAAATTCTTTACTAAGTCTGGTTTTATTAAGGCAATAATATATAAGAATATTGTGATGACAGTGCAAGTAGTTGAAAACCTGCATAGTTTGACACAATTTGTCCTTGGTGCACATGCGCAGATGCGTTCTAAAAGTCATATACGTTCGTACAACAAAGTTTACATTAAAAATTATATAACTGACTGTCCGAGACGTTTTTTCAAACACAACCAAATCACCCACTATGACAGCATTTTGTCCAATCACAGAAAGGATTTTCGAGCATGCGTATTCTGTTGCCATAGTAAATCGTCCTTAACTTCAAAGGGCACAAACCGAAATTAAACCGACTACGTCGGGAAAATGTTATTGGAAGCACATTGATGAATTGATTGTCCCAAATAAGTTCGAGTCCGATGTCAGAATGAAAGTGATAGAGATTATGTCTTTATCATATAAAAATCATGCACAATTCCTCTCGTTATGTGTTTAGTGTCATCCATAAAATATATAAGAAGGATATAACCCGTATCATGCTAACAACTGGTTTTAGAATAAATGTGTTTATTTCCGATTCAAACCTTATGAGGGAGTCAATATTAATTCCAAAATATGCCATTTTGAATGACCTGACAACAGTATTGTAAAAGACGGGGACATGTAAGTCATTTGAAAAATGTAATATATTTTTTCAAGTCAGCTGTTAGACCTTGTGAGTTTCGTCCCTTCACATAGATGTTTAAATATATGACCCAGTTGTATTTATAACTCTTCAGATGTTTAACAATGTGTGTCAAAACACATGGCATCATACTGTACATGTATTCCAATAAACATTGTTTTTGTATATTTAAATAGTTAAAACCAGTTATTATGCAGAATACTAATAGATTATGCAAAATGATTCAACCATCTTACCTTGCAGATCTGTTTTCAAATATATTTTCTAAATAAATATACAAAAACATAAATTTTGTAAATACTGACATGTGAAAACTCATGTTATACTTGTAAAAAAAAAAACGTCATATTGTTTGTAAAAAATAAATGTATTTTTTTCGGAAGACGGATTTATAACAGTTTTTCCAAACTTGTTTCAGAATCCCATATTTGAAATTCATGTAATATTGCACTACTTCATTGTAATAATTTTTCATTTTTATTTAATTAATACTGTTTAAACTAAGCAAACAAGTTCTGCGACATCAATTTGTCTTTTTACAGTCTTGAAACATGATATTGAAGATCTTATCTTCTCATATTTTATTTCAAAATTCTATCTCATAGATTTCATTTTATTCACATAAAGTGTTTATTATGAATAATTTATGCAAAACTGAGGCTTGAAAATAGCGTGGTGATCCACTCTTTTTATATATTTTTCAAATGTTGGCATAGGTTGAAGCGTACTTGTATATTGTTCACCTGTAAAAAAAATCAAACCACATTTTAAATGGACAAAACATTCTTTACAAACCGTTAATATAGAAAATTTCCCACTATTGCTAGCCGAAAAACTGAGAAATGATTTATCGCTACGCTGGTTAAATTCTTTGCTTGTAGTTCTGTAATGCCAAAGAATAGCGGGAATTTTTTCGTAGATATTTTAGGCTTTTCAAAATGGACATGCACATTTAATTTTATAAATAACTTTTTTACCCTATCAGGTGACTTACGCACTATTTCCCAAAGACTTGAAACATTTAACAACGGCAAATGGGGAACTGTCTGTTCTCGTGGTTTTGACGACGTTGACGCGAGTGTGGCTTGTAAACAGTTGGGATACAGGTATGCAAATAATTGTATTACAAGCTTATAGTTATAAAACAAACACCACATAATATCTTATTTAACATGAAAGCCAATTTGGATTTGACAATGAATCTATTTTGCGATAAGAATTACAGAATATGTGAACCATACAACAAGTGATTTGTGGTGCAGTGACCTGTTATTGTGCGATATATTTTTGCCGTCTAAATGTTTATTGTCACGATATCACAACAGCAGGAGTTCGAATCCCGGCGAGGGAAGAACAAAACTTTTAGCATTGTGTGCCGATATGTATAAAGACAAAGAAGTATGATAAGCATGAATAGTAGTTGTGTAAGAATCAAACATGATTTGGTAAAAAAAAATCTACAAAATAAGTGTTGCGTTTTTAAAGTCAGTCAGTATATATCATGTACTGTGTTACAAATTCTAATGACGAAGAATAGTAACACTAGGCCACCAAAAAGCTGAATTATTAGTTCAGTCTAGGTGGCCCAGGCGGAAACCCAGTCGAAACTAAAAAAATAAAATGGAACTCTTTGTTAGAAAAAGTAACAATGGCGAAGTTGGTAAATTTTAATAGTTTACATGTTTCTATGGGATTTAAAAGTTTAATGAATGGCCAAATTTCGGATGTTATTGGATTGAGCTTCGAGATATTTGTACGCTTTTAAATTATAGACAAATTTTAACAAAACAGTCGATTGTGGTAAGTACAAAATCATTTGGATATATTTGTCCATAAGCATAAATTCCGCCGAAAAAAATCCAAAAAAAGATAACAGATTTATCTTTTTAAAGCATCAATTTGCATCTCTGCCCCCCGGAAAAAATCCCCTAAATAGGTAATAATTTCATCGAAAAGAGAAAGTCGAGTACACCTTTTTAGGTTTAGGCGTGTTTGAGTAGACTTTCCTGACTTGAAAACGAACATGAAGAATTGAATTTATTTATTTATTAATGGACAATATTAGCTTTTTAAAGGGTTCCTTTCATCAAAAAATATTTATATAATATATACTATCAACTGTTTTATTTATATACAAGTCACATTACCTGAAGATCTGCGGAAGCAGTGAAAGTACTAGTAAAAAAGTGATGCATTGAAACTTATTATCTTTTAATAATATTCTTATATATCTGCGGAAGCAGTGAAAGTACTAGTAAAAAAGTGATGCATTGAAACCGTTATTATCTTTTAATAATTTTCTTATATATATATATATATATATATATCAGAAAGTTATTAATTTAAGAAAATTATTAAAAGATAATAACGGTTTCAATGCATCACTTTTTTACTAGTACTTTCACTGCTTCCGCAGATCTTGTATATAAGAAAATTATTAAAAGATAATAACGGTTTCAATGCATCACTTTTTTACTAGTACTTTCACTGCTTCCGCAGATCTTCAGGTAATGTGACTTGTATATAAATAAAACAATTGAAATATATATATATATAAACAAGTCTAAATTGAAAACTACGTTCAAACCTATGAATGCGTTGGATAAAAACCGCAATTTTTATACGTGTGCATGTAAAACAAATTTCGTTGTAGAAGGGTCTAAATACAGCACAAACAACATATTCCAAAAGACAAAAAAGTGAAAAAGTATATTTAAACAAAACGCATTTGACTATCAGGTCGAACAACTGATGTTCTTAAACCCTGCTGACTGCCATTGGCGATTACCAAATAAAATTGATCACAAGATGCAACAAAATGGATCTTAATATAAATTTAATACTAAACAGAAAACAATAAACTTGTGGCCACGATGTTATGCCACAAACATAAGGTGTCAATAATTTTTTTGTACACGAAAACGGATTTGACAATAAATGTCTCTTCAGTAATGTCAGGAATCGAAACGGTATTTGGAAGGCCATATGAAATGTACCCTCATTTTTAGATAGACTCTTGAATTTTAAGAGTCAATATAGGATGAACGGATCATATTAACCGGATGGAAAATATGATACAAGCCCAAACGAAAAAAATATAAACAAGTCTAAATTGAAAACTACGTTCAAACCTATGAGTGCGTCGGATAAAAACCGCAATTTTTATACGTGTGCATGTAAAACAAATTTCGTTGTAGAAGGGTCTTAATACAGCACAAGCAACATTTTCCAAAAGACGAAAAAAAAGAAAAAAGTATATTTAATCAAAACGCATTTGATAAACAGGTCGAACAACTGATGTTCTTTAACCCTGCTGACTGCCATTGGCGATTGCCAAATAAAATTGATCACAAGATGTAACAAAATGGATCTTAATATAAATTTAATTCTAAACAGAAAACAATTAACTTGTGGCCACGATGTTATGCCACAAACATAAGGTGTCAATTTTTTTTTGTACATCAGATCCGGATTTGACAATAAATGTCTCTTCAGTGATGTTAGGGATCGAAACGGTATTTGGAAGGCATATATATATATTCAAGAGTCTATCCTAAAAATCACTGTTTTTATCCAACGCAATCATAGGTTTGGACGTTGTTTTCAATTAAGACTTGCTTATATTTATCGTATGGGTTGTATTATATTTGCCTTCGGGTTTATATGATCCGTTCATCCTATTTCGACTCTTCAAAATTCAAGAGTCCATCCTAAATTGAGGTAAACGAACGATATGGCCTTCTAATACCGTTTCGATTCCTAACATCACTGAAAAGACATTAATTGTCGAAATCCGGAAATGATGTACTAATGTTTGCACCTTTTGTTTGCGTTATACCATCTTTTTATGCTACATAAATTTAGGCTGTTTTTGACAATACAATGCACATACATCGGGTATTAGCATCCTTAAGTCATGCTAAATAACTGAAATCTTCAAAATTTTAGCATTTAAGTTAAATTTTAGACGGTTTCCGTCTTAAATGAAAGTGGCCGCATTCGTGTTCATTCATAATATTGAAATGCAATCGTTAAACTTCGGCTTCAACACACGAACTTTAATTACCTGCCATTTTTTCACTACAACAGTGACCAATTGAAAAACAAAAATGACGATTATACGAAATTTAGGCCAAAAACAATTTGATAAAATCGTGCACAGAAGACTAAGTTTATGATGTTTGTATGCATTGGTTCAAGAATTAGAATAACATTATTTTTCACCGGTCACGCGTTTATTATGACTTTAAAAGTAAAACATGTAGAAGAACAATCTGTAGGAGTGTATTTCATTGTATGATTTTAACGAGAGAAATTTATGTATTACTGAAAAATTATTACACCAGGGTTTTCGATATCACAAACTAGTCAATACATTTGCTAAATTTTATCATCGGTATAAAGACATCATTCGTAAATATAGCTAAACATGCAGACTTCTAATACGTTCAGGTATTTCACATCCATTTTTTTATGGAAATATTCTTTATAAAGCACAGAGGTGTCAGTATTCACATCTGAAACTTACAAAACCTTTGAATAGACTTAATATTAAGAAGGGATATCATTACGATACTGTTGTCAAGTCATTAAAGATTACATATGTTGGCGTTAATATTGAGTCACTGATAAGGTCTTTGCATCGGAACTAAACACATTTATTCTAAAAACAGTTGTTGGCATGACACAGGTTATGTTCTTCTCATATATGTGATGATGGTATGATACTAAATCCCTAACGGGAAGGATTGTGCCTGATGTTCATATGATGAAATCATAATATTTCAGTTAGTTTAATTGAAGTCTGGAGCTGGCATGTCAGCTAACTGCTAGTAGTCTGTTGTTATTTATGTATTATTGTCATTTTATTTATTTTCTTTGGTTACATCTTCTGACATCAGACTCGGACTTCGTTTAAACTGAATTTTAAAGTGCGTATTGTTATGCGTTTACTTTTCTACATTGGTTAGAGGTATAGGGGGAGGGTTGAGATCTCAAAAACATGTTTAACCCCGCCGCATTTTTGCGCCTGTCCCAAGTCAGGAGCCTCTGGCCTTTGTTAGTCTTGTATTATTTTAATTTTAGTTTCTTGTGTACAATTTGGAAATTAGTATGGCGTTCATTATCACTGGACTAGTATATATTTGTTTAGGGGCCAGCTGAAGGACGCCTCCGGGTGCGGGAATTTCTCGCTACATTGAAGACCTATTGGTGACTTTCTGTTGTTGTTTTTTATTTGGTCGGGTTGTTGTCTCTTTGACACATTCCCCATTTCCATTCTCAATTTTACGATACATGTCGATTTACGTAGGAGGTATGCTGTAACATCCACTATTATGTATATCTCTGAGTCTGCGCTAAATATAAGTTTAACTAGATATTCATCACGGTGTTGTTTACGAAGCGAAATAAGCATGTCATATTGGAATCCCGTTACTTGTATGCTTCAAATTCAGATACCATCTCATTAAAATTAAGTTTTTGAGGTATGTTCTATTTCATTTAGGATTTTATTGCATTAATCGAACATTTATCATAGATTTCAGAAATTCAATAGGGAGGCTCACTCCTTAGTAAAGACATGCCAGTTGTGCACTTGATGGTAAATAGAAGCGTATGAACAAAAAATGTTTATTAAAAATTGCAAATCTTTGGCTAAAGAATTATAAGGATTAAACACATTTTTTTCTAGAGGTTATTGGTGTGTAAACTGGGTCGCTTCCTCGCAAATTTACATAAAAGTCTGAATTCAGTTTGTGAGTTAATCGCCTCAGTTTAAACATCAATAACCTCTAGAATGTTTTTTTGTTTAATACTATATTAAAAATTTCTACTTTTCGAAAAATATATCTGTGGGCCCTAGCCTAAGTTATTAATTACCCTTTATTTGAGCCAAATTAGGTGGAGAATTTTGACGTACGGAGTTGGTGAGGATAACTGAAAGAGAGTATGCTGGACACGTTCAAAAAATTTTGAACTGCAACTTCGAATCCCTACAGTTCAACAGTTCAAGAAAAACTTAGGGATCTCAACAGAAATAGTTCTGCGAGTCTTGCCCTGATTTATAACCTCATTTGTCCGATGAAGAACTTTGGTGAGAAAGTGTATGATGGACAAAGTTCTCATCCGGACTTGGCTAAAATGAAAGGTAATAACTAAAGGGTAAGACTCACTGAACTATTTTTGGGAACCCTTACTTTTTTGGAGCTCTAGGGGTTCAAAGTGTCTGTTCAAATTTTTTTTTTTATGTCACACTCTTATGGAAAGCCTTTCCAACTCCGTATGGCAAAGTTCTTCATCTTACTTGGCTCAAATGAATGGAAATAATATAGGGCAAGGCTCAATGAACTGTTTTAGGGGACCCTGAACCTTTTTTTTTTTTTTTTTTTTTTTATCGATTTGGGCTTTGAAGTTGGAGTTATCGTTTTTTTGGGGGGAAAGTTTGCTATAGTTTGCTATGGCAATAAACTATCCTAAGGCATCAGCCACACACCGGAAGTTGGACAGACTATCTTACAATATAATGTGTGTTCTACTCCTCGATAATGTAGTGCTAGTGTTTGAACACTAGTTCTAGGATATTTTTTTTTCTTTTGTGATTACCTTACAGTTTGAATTTAAATGTACTGAATGTTCACTGACAATTCAAATGAATTCAACTTCATTTCGTTTTGAAAATAACTTTCACAAAAACTACTTCACGGATTTAAGCTGCGAGGAAAATAAAACCAATACACATCTACACTTAGGCTAGACAACAGTTTCTAATTTATGCTTTTATCGGTAATCCTCAGACATGCATGAGATCCATAAATGTGTGTACAATAATCCCGGTTTCAGGTTTTTTTCCCGTCCTCCGGTTGAAGAGTAAATAAATACCGTGTTTAAAATATTTTATGAATGAAAATTTTTCGACGCTATTTTACTACGATTTTTACAAATGTTTATAAAAGACGTAAAAGCCCGAGTGTATTGAAAGTATCCTGGTATCTCATCTCGGCCAACAATAGACTCGGACTATAACAAACTCGGCCTATTAGGTGATCGGCCTCACAAAATCGGACTATATATATCCTAAGTCAGGAATCTTATGTTCAGTAGTTGTCGTTTGTTTATGTGGTTCATAAGTGTTTCTCGTTTCTCGTTTTTTTTATATAGATTATACCGTTGGTTTTCCCGTTTGAATGGTTTTACACTAGTAACTTTTGGGTTCCTGTATAGCTTGCTGTTCTGTTTGATCCAAGGCTCCGTGTTGAAGACCGCACATTGACTTGAATGTAGAGGTGTCTCATTGGCACTCATACCACATCTTCTTATAGCCATAAAAAAATTCGTACATATACTATTTGTCTCCCACGTATTGTTTTTGCTCAGTTTTTCTTCTTTTCTTCTTGGGGTCTATTTAGGGCTTTTTGAGGGCCTACAGAAAGGAGGGATTTACTATTATAGAACCCTATGGGATTTATGTTTTTGTCATTTTCAAATGACTCTAACTTGAAAACAGTAAATGATAGACACACGCAGACTTCAATGTTGATCACAGGACAATATAACAAATCAAACCACATATAAGGGGAGTCCCTGTACCCACCCTCCTGTTTGAGAACTTTTAAACGGTCAAGATCTCTCCCCCTAAACCATATATATTCATGTATGGGGCAATATTAAAAATCATATGAAATATAGGGGAAGTCCCTGGGGTCACCCACCCGTACTGTTTAAGAACTTGTAAACAGTCGAGATCCCCACCCCGAAACCATATATATTTTTGTATGGACAGTAAAACAAATCAAATGAAACATAGGGGAGTCCCTTGGGTCACCCATACCCACTCCTGTTTGAGAACTTTTTAACAGTCGAGATTCCCATTCCTAAACTATGTATATTATTGTACGGGACAATAAAACAAATCAAATGAAATAAAAGGTGACTCCCCTTAGGTCACTTTCACCCCTTTCCTGTTTGAGAACTTGTAAACGGTCAAGATCCCCATCCTTAAACTATATATATTCTTGTATGGGACAAAAAAACAAATCAAATGAAATAAAGGGCGAGTCCCCCGAGAATCACACCCTTCCCTTTTTATGAACTTGTAAACGGTCGAGACCCTCACCCCTAAACCAGTATATTCTTGTTCATGATTTCAAGAAGAATTGAATGACATACAGGGTTACTCCAATAGGCGCCACTTATGCATATCGCTTTACTAGACCAAACCAACTTTTACTGGACTTTGCCCATTGTCAGGCGACCATGAGAATGGCTTATTATGGGAACTTTGTTTAGGAGGCTTAGTAACCGCATCCTGTTACAATTATTTCTTGTGTAACTTTTTTTAAAAGTTAGAAAAAAAACGTTAACCACACAATCTACACATCTACAGCCTAATTGAAATAATACACATCTGTAACACAATTGTGTTTCATATCATTAATTATCAAGGAGTATTAATTAGGAAATTTATTTAAAAGGAATTAATTACAGTATAACCGAAACAATTCAATGACATGTACCCTTTAGACACTTAATAACGATCTGTACGAATATTATAGACATATATCCTGCAGCCAATAAATGACCATGTCTACTGTGAAATAACATGTATCCTTCAGGAGTTAATTGCATAGTTTGACAATTAACCACAGACTAGTATTATTCAACATCCAGACTACTACGTAACCGGCCATCAACCATGGGCCAATGTTTATGGAACACTGGACTATATAAGATCCAGCTTTGAACAGAGAGGGACAGATTGGTACAAGAAATTCGTACAGATAGATCCCGCCAAGGTCTCCTCCCTTGTTGGTAGGCTGGAACTCATACGCTAAATATCCGAACGTACTCCATCAGGACCAAACAGTTGTACACTATACGATCACGTGCCCGTGTGAGATATTGAACATTCGAACAATTCAACTTTAAAAGACAGTTTGTGAACATTTGAACATTTGAACTTTAGAATCTTTCTTGACTTTGTAATTACATAATAAAATCATGTTATCCAAATACTGACTATATTACATAAGTCGATTTGGTGCCGTGACCAGGATCGACTTGGATTGTTTTAAATAAGGCGAAGGAATATAAAAGGTAAGAACTCAGTTACTTTCATTTTTTCTTATGGAAAATCAAGATATTTCTATGTCAGTACAACAAGTAGAAAAGGCTTTTCAAGGGATGGCACCCATATTATGAAAAAAAAATAATTTTAAAGGGATTGAGGCCGTACTTTTAAAAGGCTTAACATCTGATGTTTGTTCACGAGATGTGGTTGGCACGATTTTTGTAATTAGGTATTTTTAGGTACTATATATGTTCCGGACCATATGAGTATCTGGACCATACGCGTATGGTCATGACCATATGCGTATACTCATATGGTCCGACCATACGCGTATGGTCCGAACGTACGCGTATGGTCGGACCATATGAGTATATACTCGTTTGGTTATAAACGTGCCGGACCATATGAGTATTTGGACCACACAGGTATTTTTTCAATAATATGCATTAGAAAACTTTATAAAAAAACAATGATTACTACATGCAATTGTATTATTTACAATTCAGATAACATTAAATATCGATGCTAAAGTTAGTTTTCATGGTTAAGTTGCATTCTTGCATATATGCGTAGGGTGACATTTACTTCCACACGGTACATGTACCATAGCTTTTCTTGGTGCCTGTGTCATTCCGATGTGTCTACGGTGATTTTAAAAACCTTTAGATCTCCAATATCGTAATATGACTGAAGTACATCATAACTTAAAAAAAATTAACTTGTGTCCTTGCCGTTGACGTCATTCATTTTTTTTAAAAAACAAAACACGTATAAGTATAAAAATTCTGAATTTTGCACTTCTAATGCTTATTATATTAAGTTTCAAAAGTGAGTAAATTATTAGACTATTTATCCTGTCGACTTTTACGTCAGGTTATAGTAAAACAGTTGACTTCGTGTATAACAGTTAATTAAAGTATTTTTGAAAGTTATCTTCCCAGGTCGACATTTTGCAATTCACTCGTAATATTAAACATAATTTATTATCGGTAATGAAAAAAAAATGTGTTAACTATAGTTTTGACTAGTGATGAAATTTACTGTGTGAAACGGCTTATTTTATTTTGTTAATCTTGTTATTATTAATTTTTAATAGATCTATGATAAAATGACTTTTGGTAGTGTCTTTTTAATGACGTGACATCTAGAAGGGTAATATGAAGAGTTCAGCATTTAAATGTACCTGTTAATTACCCCGACCATACGCGTACGTTCCGACCATACGCGTACGGTCCGACCATACGCGTATGGTCGGACCATATGAGTATATACCCATATGGTCATGACCATACGCGTATGGTCCAAATACTCATATGGTCCGGAACATATATATAGGTCAATTTAAAAATTATGAATACACAGTTTTTGTCATGATAAGAATGAAAGGTTTTTTTGTTGTGTTATTTTTTATGCTGTACGTGTTGTTTAAGAGATAGGATAGATTAAACATATGATTCTTCAAAATAAACCGGTTTTTTTTGTGAAGTTTAGAGAAGCTAGTTTTTCGTTTAAAGTAAATATGTAAAAAGATCAAATGTCTGATACATTAGCATTTTTCCCGTATTTAATGGTGGTTTTTGGTCATATTATGGGTTATTTTTTTTGAAGATACATTCAATTGTTCTAGAAAATATGTATTTTACGTAAAATAAGTAGAGCGCCGGTGTAAATTAAGGTTGGTTTAGAACCTTTGGTAGATGAAGTTAAGGGTACATTGAGGATACATTGTTTGCGTGTTATTGCCATTGATGATTGTGGGTTTACGCAGTTGGGTAGTGTTGACGCACATTTGTTTAGAGAAAACAAATAGTCTACAATTTTAGATTCCAACCCCCTCTTCGGATGATTAACATAAGTGATGTTAAGTTATTAAATGGTGCAAGTTTGTTTTGGTGTTAGATTACGCCAAATTTTATAATGTTTTATAGATTAAGAGAAGTATCTTCAGAAAATAGCACATACCATATAAATATTAATATGTTTTGCCCTAAGGGATTTACATACTAGTATTGTTGTGGTAGATTGATATTAAAAAAAAAATGAGAAACATATGAACTTCAGAACTAATGACACAAATGTAAATGAAATATATAATTGATATAAAAGGAAAACTAGTTTTAGATTGATTTTTTTTCATAAGCAATCATGAGGATTATTATTATAAATTAAGATAAGAATAAGGAAAAATAATTAATTAAGGAGTGGAAAAAAGAGTCTTTACGATGTGTTTTGTTCATAAGTAGTCATAGATTTTTTGTTTAATTGTTTTAGTTTTTAAAAGGTTAGTTAAGTTATGAATGTATATAATATTTTTAAACTCAGATCTCAACATATACCATAACACTAAGTCGTATTGAAATGTATAAAAGGGATAGGCAGTAGGTTTAAAATTTTAAAACAAATGAAAAATAGATATATAAAAAAGAAAGAAAATAGTATGATGATGAACTTATATACTAATTTTAGAAAAATGTAATACATTACAGAGAACGAAATTTTTTTTCGCAATAAGTGTTTTTGTTGTCAAATATGAAATGTAAATTCAGTAACAAATTGCGCAAGAGGTAGTTAAAATTTTATTAAAGTAATCTCAAACGTTGTTTTTTTTTAGAGTAAGGAGATAAATGTGTGGTCTATATTTAACGTTAAGATTAATTAATGAAACAAAATTTAAAACTGTAAAAGTATTACAATTTGGAACAAAGTAACACATATAATTTGTAGTATATATTATTTGTTATAGGTATCATGTAGGTGAAGGGGTTATAGAAAAGAGTCAAAATAATATTTTTTTTAATTTGTGAATTTGTAAATCTATTTTTTGTTTCTTGTGTTAATAAACATATCTTTGTTTTAATTATGTAGGCTTTTAAAATTTGTAGAGGTTGTATACGACAGATTCCCCCTTTTATTTCATTTTTGTTTTAACGGATAATTCGATATAAAAAAGAACGTAATGTATTGATTTATATGTAGAAATTGTTTTACAAAATATTGCTAGGCTTGGACAATCCTGCGAACTCAAGGCGAGTGAACAAACTATCAATAATCTGATAGATGATAAATAAAAAAAAAGAAATAAGGGGAAGTAAACAAGTTTTAGTGTTTCCAAATTGAGATAAGGTTATCAGTGGGGTTTAGGTGCAATCTTCATTGGAATAGCCATATTTTTGTACTGTTAATTAATTAAGAATATATCTTGGTTAGCCAAAAAGAATGTTGTAAGTTCTGGCTCTAATGCCACGAACAATTGGGTAAAAAAATGGTTTCTTCGCAATTGGTTGGAATATATGTTACTGATTCCAGAGATATGTCTTCCTCTGCGCCATTGATCAAAGACGAAACTTAACCAAAGGCCGATGTTAACATCCTCTTAAGAAGGAAGAAGCAACCAGCTAGATGCGTCAACTACTTCGTAATGAAGATGATGATGACCAACACTTGTACAAAGATTTGCGCCCTTTCCAGCAGTTGATGAACATTATACTATGATGGTGACGGAAATAAAACATGAACTATGCATATCGAAATATTGAACTGATGATTCGAATGAACTATGTGTAAATATATCCAGATATTGGACTTGATGAATATAATGAACTTATTATATCATGATATTGGACTAATAGAACTTTATAAACTTTAGATGTGTGGTGATGGTTACCGCAAACTTTATAATGAACTATTAGAATAACTTACAGGAAGAAAAACAACCGTATTTTATTGAACTTTCGTTCTATTTTGGAGGAAAGACATAATATGTAACACAATTAATATGTAACACAATTGTGTTTCATATCATTAATTATCAAGGAGTATTAATTAGAAATTTATTAAAAAGGAATTAATTACAGTATAACCGAAACAATTCAATGACATGTACCCTTTAGACACTTAATAACGATCTGTACGAATATTATAGACATATACCCTGCAGCCAATAAATGACCATGTCTACTGTGAAATAACATGTATCCTTCAGGAGTTAATTGCATATTTTGACAATTAACCACAGACTAGTATTATTCAACATCCAGACTACTACGTAACCGGCCATCAGCTATGGGCCAATGTTTATGGACTACTGGACTATATAAGATCCAGCTTTGAATAGAGAGGGACAGATTGGTACAAGAGATTCATACAGATAGATCCCGCCAAGGTCTGCCCCCTTGTGGGTAGGCTGGAACTCATACGCCAAATATCCGAACGTACTCCATCAGGACCGAACAGTTATACACTATACGATCACGTGCCCGTGTGAGATATTGAACATTCAAACATTTGAACTTTAGAATCTTTCTTGACTTTGTAATTACATAATAAAATCATTTTATCCAATTACTGACTATATTACACATCTACCGTTGCAAACTTTCCACAGGTGCTATCCAGTACTGTGATTCTTCAAACTTATTTTAATAAATATCATTATTTCTTTTTATTTTCAACAGAAATGGCAATTCTTTAGGAAATGCGGCTTTTGGTGGCAAGGGAGCCATCTGGAAAAGCTATTTAAAATGCAATGGAACTGAAAACAAATTGATGGACTGTAAAGACGGGGGACCGTCTTATTATTGTTCGCATTCAGAAGATGTAGGAATCGATTGTTTTAATGAGGCTCCTAGATCTGGTATGTATTTTAATTTTTTTTTTAACAAACTGAAAGTATTTGTATTAGTATTTTAGGGTAAGATAACTAGTTAACAAAAGAAAGTCTTCCTTTTAGTTGATGTAAAAATCTAGGGAAATGAGAAATCCTGCTTTATTCCTAAAGGCTTACAGTTTTGTTTCCGTTCTTAATTCTATCAGGAACAGCCAGAAGAACTGTTAAAGGACAGCGTCCAGAAAAGTTGCCCAAACACCAGAATTGATTACCTTTATTTTTGTTGTCCACGAATGTCTTTACCTTTAATTTTATTGTATTTTTTCTATTTTTTTCTTTCCCTTTTTCATTCATTTCGAAGTTTGTAAGTGGTGAAAATGACTCATTTTTGCAGGTGAAGTACGATTAATTTCTGGAAGACTCGAGATATTTTACAAAGGAATATGGGGCACAGTTTGTGATGACAGCTTTGATGATATTGATGCTCAAGTGGCTTGTAGACAACTTGGATACAAGTAAGAGTCAAATTAAATTTCGTTTTCCTAATCTTCAAACCATCTTACACTTGGAACATTTGAGATATTTGTTGCTGTTGAAATGATATTGCAGTTTGAAATTTTGTGAGGGGTGCATATATTGCTGAATCAACAACAGATAGCCACCTTAGGTCGGTTTCACAAAAAAAAACTTACGACTAAGATTGATCGTAAGTATACTGAATTTTTCGTAATTTGTTTTGTGAAACTGACTCCTGAAATTTTAAAAAATTGAAGAGTTTCAACATGGTTATATGTTTGACCAAATACTAAAACCAAGAAAAAAAAAACAGTCTCAAATTTTCATGTTTTACATTGAATTTGTAGGTTTCTTAATTTCTATTTATAAAAACGATATTGCATCATTTTTTTGACTTTGCAAAATGGAGTCATCTGACATAATTTATGAAATGGAACATCCAAATGAGCTATATTCAAAAATTAAAGTTACCCCCTTTTCCATCCGAAAGTGAAGGTTGGGTCATTAATTGCAAAAACTAAAACTTCTAAGATGGTAAGGTTGACAAATATCAAATGAAAACCCATAAAGGGTAAATTCCAAATATCAAATTTCTGTCCCTCCAAAAATGGGTTGGATGGGGTCTTTGAGTGCAAAAAATAAATTGTGTAAGAAGGTACAGTACGTTTGTTGCATATCAAATGAAAGGTCGTAATACCTTGCAGTCATGTTTCTACTTCGTCAACATTATCTCCCCATTACGCCAGTTCATTTTTACAATCGTAGAAATGGAAGCCATTGTAGGGATGACGCGCTATCAATTCTGCTCTTGGAAACCGATTAATTTATCCTTATTGCACCATTACGATCCTTATATGTCAGTTGTATTTTAAAAGACAAATGTATCAACTGGCTAATGAGCATCAGTTAATGATCTTGTCTGCATTGATTTAACTTAAAATTATTGTCTGATCGGTTGTCAGGTGGAATTTTCAAATATTAAAAAAAATTCTGATTAAATATTTCGTGGAAGGGCAGACTAGATTTTTTTAGTGGTTACACGCTTTCCTACATATGCAAGTCTAGTTTAATTTTCTGTGAAATAAAACTAGAGGCTCTCAAGAGTCTGTGTCGCGCACCTTGGTCTATGTGCATATTAAACAATGAACACAGATAAATTCATGACAAAATTGAGTTTTGGAGATGGTGACTTGTTTGTAGATCTTACTTTACTGAACATTCTTGTTGCTACATTTATCTCTATCTATCATGAACTTGGCTCAGTCATTACAGTGGAAAATATTTTCTAAAAATTGACTATAAAGGGCAATAACAATTGTGGTCATGTTGACTTACTTGTAGATCTTATTTTGCTGAACATTATTGCTGCTTACAGTTTGTCTCTATCTATAATAATATTCAGGATAATAACCAAAAACTGCAAAATTTTATTTAAAATTACTCATTTGGGGCAGCAACCCAACAAGCTTAAGGGGTTGTTTGATTTGTCTCAAAATTGCAGGGCATCTAATAAACAATTTAATTCTATCAGATTTGCTCTAAATGCTTTGATTCAGAGATATAAGCCAGAATCTACATTTCACTCCTATGTACTAGTATTAGCAATGGTGGCAATCTTGGTTGGTAGGCTGGGTCATCGGACACATTTTTTGAACTAGATACCCCAATGATGATTGTGTCCAAGTTTGGTTAAATTTGGCACAGTAGTTTCAGAGGAGAAGATTTTTGTAAAAGTTAACGACGACGGACGCCAAGTGATGAGAAAAGCTCAGTTGGCCTTTCAGGCCAGGTGAGCTAAAAAAGCTATTTAATTTTACATTTAAATTAGATTTATTTTTAAACAATTATCGTGGAAAATTAATTTAAATGTTTATCTATTTTAGCAGAATTCAACTAATCGAAGAATTTTTCATAATGTTCATGTTTCAAAAAGTTCTGTATGATATATATTTCAATAGTTTACACGGAAAAGAGAATTATATATTTATACATTTTAGAAAACTTGTGTATATCACTAAATCCAAGGATTTGTATTTTTCTACACAAATCCTTGCTAAAATTGAACTCTGGAAATAAATGGGATTCGAAATTCTATCTTTATCCGCCAAGGGTGGAGAGGATGGGACTGGATTGTAACCCTTTGCTAGCGAATATGTTTTATAGTCAATTTCATGAAAGTTTGTTTCATTCATGCAACTGTATTCATATCTTCGTGATAGATACAGTGCGTGAACTGGTGACAAAATATTATCGCCCCTGTAAACAGTGGGCTCTTCTGACTAGAGGTAATCGGTAAAGAATAGCGGAAAATGGTGTACATTGTTTACGAGCTTGAAATGAGCTAACACAGACGAACTGAGACGTGTCAACGTAATGTGAATATGATAATGCACCAGGTAAATTATTAATTGTTAAGCTAATCACATCATCGTATCTTCATATGATAGGTAAATAAGTGAATTTTCGATTTTAAGTGTCGTCAGGGTTCAAACCTGGAATCATGCCAACCTTTCATTATTTTTTTTTAATACTAACCTATAGTCGGAACATCTTGATTTTCTCCCAATTTGTAAAGTTAATTATGCTGCTTGACATATATTTTTTTGGGGAAAAAAAATTGATATGCAGTCAAATGTGGCAGTTTTTAATATTTGTTGCTATGTGAAATAAAGAAAAGTAAATAAAAGTAAAAGAAAGCGCGCTTTTTCAAATAGTAAACAATTTAATTCAGATGCATAGTATTTTGTCAAATGATAAAGAATATCGTAGAAACTTGCTAGAAATTCATCTAATTTATAAAAGATATACAACACGACATACTGAAATCTGAAAAGGGGTAAAACCACCATACCTTGAACAAATTCAGTTAAAAAAAAAGGGGGGGGGGGGGTAAAATGCTACGAAATTTAGATTTTTAATTTATTTTTTGTCGACAGCCAAAAGATGATTTGACATGTAACTAACTACTTTTTCAATTTCATTGTAAAGTAAAATTGGCTTTTTTTGGGGTCTCTGTTTATTGTGGTCTGATGTTTTCAGGTTCTCTTTGGATTGCCAAATAATATTAAAATCATCTAATTGAATGTTCAAATTATTTTGCAGCGATGGTGTGTATGGAAGGAAGACTGTCATAAAACCCAACAGTTCCGGATGGCCCTTTAAATAATTGCTTAACATCAATAGCGATGTAAGATTCAAGTGTTTGATTTAGCACAAGTTTAGCCAGGTTTTCCTTGTAATTGTGGCAGAAAAACCACTAGACAGTGTCATGCATTGAAAGGATATCAAACGGATATTTTATGGAATGATTCTCATACATATAAAATCATATGCATAGGAATGTGGAGCTAGTGTCTTTCATGCAGCAATTTTTAATTTCCAATATAAACTCTGAAAAGACAAGAGCATAGAAATGTATACCAATGAGAAACATTCTCTGTGAATAAAATCATTCCAAAACTTAAATGTGTCATTAGTGTTGCATTATTTATCAGTAGAGATAATCAGATTCCGGTAAGATTGTCCAACTGATGGTTTTTGTTTGTAATCCTTTTTGTAAATCTTAGTTGTTTTGATAATCCGGGCTGTGCATGTTGCCCGGCTGCCACTTTCAATGTGAGACAATATTTTGTTTATGATAAACAAAATCACTGATTCAAGACTGGAGCGGACCCTTTTTAGGCAGTTAGTGCGAATCCTTTAGGTTTAAACCATTACATGCGATACGGAGGAGGGGGAAGATTTTTTTTTACAGAGTCAAACATTTTTCCTAATAATAATACATTGAGATTTAATATATACTTTGTTACATGTAGTGTGTATATTAAAGTATTGCCAACAAAATTCATCAAATTTGGGATCATAATATTGTTTAAGAAAAACCCTTACCCCCTGTACATCATAAAAGTTCATAATCTTCTGTAACACACGTGCATGGTTAATTCGGATCACATATTTTCTATTCCGATGTTATAAGAATTCGAAGGTTCATATCATTTACAATATCATTCAAAAAAATTCTGGGATTTTTTTTTACTATCAACGTTGAACCTCGAGGTTACATTGTAGAAAAAAAAATCCAATAAAAACGTTGAATGTAAATGATATGCACTTTTAAATCTTATATTGTAGGACTCATGTTGTTCAAACATAATGTGTTGATCAATTATGTTATGATGATTTTGATAAACTTCACATTAGGTAATCTTTCACGTATAATTGATTACATTATATCGAGTTGTCCCAACGATATACTTGTCGGTGTGCTCGATCATACGAATTTACCGACATTCATATAGACAAAATGACACAACTTTGAAAAATTCTTGTGACGAAACTACATTTCGGAACACGTTAAAAATTGGATACCCAGAAAGCTACATTATTAAGGTTTGATATATATTTTTTTCAAAAAAAAAGAAAAATATGCAGTCAAATGTGGCAGTTTTTTTACACACCCCTATGTTGAACAATAGGTTGTTCAATTAACAGCATGTTTGGCAATTAAAAAATCATATATTAACACATTTAGCTTTAACATATACTTTATTTATAGTGGTTGTATAAAAGTTATATAATGGTTTTGTGTTTTAAGAGATATTCATCCCTATGCATATCGGGTTTTATGCGTAAATTGTCTCTCCTGTTTTTAGACCTTTTCTATCTCTTTCATAAGAAGAGTGACTTTTCTATTGTTCTACTGTCACTGGAAATCCCACTGGATAGATATAAGATATAGCTTAGTTTAGTTATAGTTCATTCCTATAAAATAGATATAAGAAAGTGTGGTATGAGTGCCAATGAGAAAACTCTCCATCCAATTCACAATTTGTAAAATTAGACCATTGAAATTCAACGTACGGCCTTCAACACGGAGTCTTGGCTCACACCGAACAGCAAGTTATAAAGAACATACGAATTGGACACAGTTATCGAATCATCAGCTTTAATTCATTAATAGATCTAAATCGAACTTAATGAATTAAAGACCTCGTTTTAAACCCAGTTAAAATATCTGATCAATTATACACCCAAGTCTTGAAATGTATGATTTTCTGTAAATAGGGGTACCTGTAAAGAAAGTCACTTTAAATGATAAACGCCGCTACACTTTGTATATCACTTTCCAAAGTTGTTGATGTTTTAAACGATACAAAAGTAGAAACAAATACATCGTTTACGACCCTGTTTGAACTTTCAAATAATTGAGAAATAAATTAGCGTTAGCGAGGGATAAAATTAACGAATATCACGGCCCAGGCCATGTGTAAATTTCCAAAAATCTATGGCTTCCATGAATTATTGCGATTCTAATAGGACAAATACGGTCATTAAAATACTGAAGCGAGGGTTGGTTTTGTGTGTGTGTGGCTGATCTTTTTACCCCCTGTTCGATAAAGCTCAAATATCTTAATAAATCCGTAGCTTGCATGGATTATTTCGTGAATTACCGCCAGAAAAACAAATGATTAATTCTTCTAATTCTCAAACCCAGCAACTGGCATATTCAATTAACATGATTTTCTCGTAAGCTTCCTTCAAATACAAAGTTGACATTTCGTACCTAAGGAGCCGCCATGTTGACTTGATGAAATTAGTAAATATGCAAATAATGCAATAGAAAGACGTTACGCGTGATGTTCGTACATCTAAGCGTAACACAACGTCGTGACGTTCAAACCAAAACTTCGACTGAAACGTTGGTTTTAAGCATGTGCGACATTCTTGTAAGACTCCGCAAAATTTCTCCGAGCTCTTGTGCATTACTTCTTTTTATTATGAATCCGAATAAGAATAATAGGTATTTTGTCTTTTTTTCATTGCACTTTTTAAAACAATAAAATCGGCAAAGGGTCTGCAAACAGGTTCCAATGCATGTAGATTTACGTGGGAAGTATATTGTAACAGTCATTATTATGTATATCTCTGAGTCTGCGTTAAGTATACTAGATAGATCGAGAATTTTATCACAGTGTTGTTTACAAAGCGAAAGAAGCATGTCATATAAGTGTTTTGAATAATGCATGCACATGTTGTTGGTAAACAGATTTTTGACAAACTTAGAAATAAATACTTGAGTTCGTTAAATCAGGTTGAAGTTAGAAAAAAATGTAGCGTTTGTACTAACTAACGACAAACTGCAGACTCATTTCTAGCGTGTGCATAGTGTTACGGCCAGAAATCGCCTTTAAATTGTAGCCAACAAAAGACACAAATCAATAGTAAAATTTAACAATATTTAATATACAAAAGTTTACAAAAAGTATATATTATCGTGCTATCATACACCTTGACGTACAAAAATTCTTGTAATAAATGAACATGTATCCTGTATATATGAGATAAATTTTAGTTTGCGAAAACAACGGGTAGGTTTAGTTAAACGATCTTGACTGGCTATTAGTCGGCATTCTCTTGCGCCTTTTAATATGGTCTAGCGTTAAATCCAGTCTGTTAAGACTGTTTTGGACAAACCTAGACAAATCATAAAAAGTAACGTTTAAAAGTTTCAGATCGGGTCAAGATCCGTTTAGTGTGTCAGAATGATATTAGGAGTTACGCCCTTTTATGTGAATGATACATTGTATTATAAATGCTAAAATAAAAAAAAAGTATATTATTTTTAATTATGAAACATAAAATCATTCGTTGATATTATTTAAAAAAAAAAGGAATTGAAAATTTTAAACGTAACACTAATAAAAGAGTGACAACAACATCTTAAATGTGTAAATGTGTATTAATGTGGGTTTTTTTTTTTGTGTTTTTTTTTGTTGTCTTAATGTACTTTAATCATTCTAATCATTTTCTGTGCTTTATTTTGTAATTCATTCATTTGATTGTATAGCTCAAATTTTGGGCACCTTGATTGGTTAATAAAATTATCTTATCTTATCTTATAAATTTCATACGTCCAATTCACGTTTCTGGATTTTACTTCATCAGGAACGATCAATAACGCAAAATACAAATATTTTATATGTAAGATCATTTATATAGTTAATTTCGTTATCCTCTTTAGGCCGCATCAGGGAACCGTGTCTCCGTTTGAACTAAGCTTCTGAAACTGCTCTTAGGCCGTGAAGTGAGAGTGATAAAACTATTATAAAAACAGAAATGAAGGACCCCGTCAAGATCCTCATAGATTTAAACAACACATATGTATGACCTAAATTTAAGTGTAGCATTGAGTATATGCATTTTGATTTCAATTATTCATTAAGTTTTGTATATATGTTCGTCAGTCATTCATTTCGGATGTGATTTACTAATAGATAAAAAAGAAACATACATACAAGGCCAAATCATTAGAATAAATATGCAAAGGAATAATGGAATACTTGAAGTGCAATTATACATAAATTAAGACTGATTTGTGCATCAGAAAAGTATAGAATTTAACAAGAAAATAGATATAGTTTAGTATATAGTCATATTTAAATTGAAAGATCAAAAATAATGTCATACAATTGTGACACCTCCAAGTCAAATAGACAAAATGATCTTACTGCTTTAAAATGAATTATTAATAAGGATACATAATTTTTTTAAATCTCAGAATATGATCCAGATTCTTTGATAGAAAGTCATTGAATTTTCATTTCAATATAATGTAGTATTTTTAAGATGCTTGGGTAGCAATGTGAATAGAGAGAACATATTTTATTAATAAAACATCTTCATTCTATACATTTATTGCCAAAGGGTAGCTTCTGGAATCTAACCTACTTTACACATTTCTCAATCGAGAGCTTACTTTGGAAGTATATTTATATTCGGTTATAGCTATATTAGCAGGGTTGATTTTTTTTAGGTATAATAAACCTCAATTTACTCAATTTTCTTTGTAATATATATACTAGTAGTAACATGGATATCGTTTTTGGGGACCTTTATAGTTTGTTGTTTTTTGTGAGCCAATGCTCCGTGTTGAAGACCGTAATTCGGCCTATGATGGTTTACTTTTACGAATAGTGACTTAGATGGGGAGTTTTCTAATTGGCACTCATACCACATCTTCTTATATTATTCTGCTCATTATTAGTCATTGATATGATCTAATTATTCAAGCATTTTACTTTGCAATGACTACAAAGGTGATAAATTTTAATATATACAGCCACCTCCATTAATAACTACTGTTTCCTTTGAATCTTAAATAAGAAATAAGATAAAACAAATGTTTGCGTTATAATGCAAATGTTTGCGTTATAACGCAAATGTTTGCGTTACAACGCAAAGATTTGCGTTATTACGCAAAGGTTTGCGTTATAACGCAAAGGTTTGCGTTATAACGCAAAGGTTTGCGTTATAACGCAAATGTTTGCGTTATAACGCAAAATGTTTGCGTTATAACGCAAATGTTTGCGTTATAACGCAAAGGTTTGCGTTACAACGCAAACATAGGAAAAAAAAAATGTGTGGCGCTAATACGCTTCCGTATATATGTCTTAGGCCATGTTCACATTTACCTAAACTCGGTGTTGTGTTAGTATGTATGCGTTGAATATACGGTCTAAAGATTTAGTTCGATGGCACTTGTTAATAATCTAAAGGTAATAAAATGAACGATCCATAAAATAACGTGGCAATTACAATGGCTATTTCACAGTTATATCATACGTTCACTCGTAATGGTATCATACATGTTCCTCCGTATGTGGTGTATAAGGTTCTAAATCTTGTTTTTATAGCTTCTTTCGAACACTATTGACGACGTTGTTCAAACTACATGCAAATATCACAAAACCGCAAATTTAATATAGTTAAAAAGATTATACGATATTGAAAATGCATGTTTTTAACTGTCTTTATGAAAGTTAGCACCGACTGTTAGTTTTACACTAGTAAGTTTGTCTTAAAGATAATTGGCTTTGTGTTAAAACTGTCGTTACGTTGCTGTCTTGCGGACGAATACCCGAAATATCTGTGTCATCAGCAATCATACAGAAATGACTTTATATCGGGTTATTTAATAATCTGTTCTTTGCATAGAAATAATTCTTCGTTAATCTGAGCATTGAAAGAATACTTCATATCACAAGCTATAAATATGGATACAAAAAAAAATCTAAGCGAAATTGATAATACCGCAAAGCATGAATAAATGTGTTGTATTTCAGTAAATAACACTTGTTTTCGTTTGATTGTAAACATGTTGTAGCCCATCATGCATTGTTTCTTGTTTAGTGGATTGGTAAAAAAAACGCTCCAAAAAAAGAGTTCAAAATAAATTACGTCACACGTTAATACATTGTAACAAATGCTCGGACATACGTATGGTAATTCATGCATATCCTAAAAGGTCGTGTTCTCGATCTGTTAAAACGGAAATGACACGGCCGGGTATTGTAAAGGTTTGAGGGACTTTTAATGTCAAATTCATATCCCTGGGCAACGAAAGTATCGATTTGTTAAAAAAAACACCGTGTTTACGCTGGTGTCTTCCTCGAATGCCAACATTTTATATGTTACCTATTCCTTGAATGCCAACAAAAATATTTCTGTTTTTATAAGTATTTAACTTTAAAAAATAATTGGTGAACTTGATGAAATTGTAACATTTTATCCCATTTTGATAAGAAAAGTAGCAAAATTTAAGGGTTGAATACTTATGAATATAAAGATAGAAAGAAAATGATTTTTGTTACTATTTATTAAAAAATAAATAAATTTGGGAATGAACAAGTTTTATTAACATAAGACATATATATAAATATAACATTTATATTTAGTTAAATATAATTATCTCAAACTAAAAGAGGATATTAGAGATTTATTTTGTTCCATATTATTATAAATATTTATTTGTTACGTATATATACATGAATTGTATGAATATTTTAATTAAACAATTAACCATAAAATAGGGTAACAAGAATTTAGTCTATAGCGGATTGATTTTTTTAGTTGTTTGCATGTGGCTTAGCTGTCAGTAACTGCAAGTTTTCTCAGAGGATGTACTTTACAAGTGTTTTTTGTTTGTTTGGATATACAAGAACCTGACCACGTCTATTCTGTGTAGTATTTCTATTTATTTACATCCAATGAGTTAAACCGGTTTCATCTGATTTGTATAGTTAGTTCCACTATGTGGTATGGGCTTTGCTCATAGTTGAAGACTGTACGGTGGCCTATACTTGTGAATTTCTGTGTCATTTGGTCTCTTGTGGAAATTTGTCTCAATTCCAATCAAACTACATTACTTTGTTTTATAAGAACACCGATGATTTGCGAACACGATAAACCCCTTACCAGTATCATTTTATGAATCACTTGCAAAAAAGTGTGTAGTATTATTACCAAGAAAAATATCCTGAACAAACTGAACATAATACATCAATAGTATTCTAAGACGTGATACAAAGTTTCAAGAAATTTAATCAAGTAATATGGTAGGATCTTACAGCACACACAACTATAGAAATATTGAAAAAAACCTTCAAAGTCCAAAGAGGCTTCACATTTGTGTAAACTGGAATTTCTCACAATATGCACATGTGATGCAACACTTTTCAAAGTTTCATTTTAAGAGAATCCATATTCGTTCAAGTAGTATCATCAGAAAAAAATTTCAACAACGTAACAAACATGAATTAGGCCGTGTTCACATTGACCTTAACTCGGTGTTGTGTTAGTGTAACTCACACATAAACTAAACATAATTACGTTCCCATTGATAAAACTCAATAGATATAGGAAGATGTGGTGTGAGTGCCAATGAGACAACTCTCCATCCAAATAACAATTTAAAAATTAAACCATTATAGGTTAAAGTACGGCCTTCAACACGGAGCCTTGGCTCACACCGAACAACAAGCTATAAAGGGCCCCAAAATTACTAGTGTAAAACCATTCAATGTTTACATGTAGTTTAAATCATGTTTTGTCTACATGCAGTCGATAGTCGATGTAGGCCTTGTGTAGGTTCAGTGTACACAAAACTAGACATTCCGAACTGTAATTTTCCATTTATAAGTAAAAAAGGAACGATTTTTATATAGAATTGATACTTATAACACTTATTAATTAAGTTCTTTACAGAAATATTTGTTTAAACTTGATATATTTATTTGTTATAAAAACACTTTGCGTAGCCTTATTAACCCCTTATCAAAACTCATCCATCATCATTGCCGAACACATAATTCCTTAGAAAAGGTCTTCCCGAATCGACTGGACGTACACACTGACAGAAATATTTGCCATTGGTCTTTACTCAAACAACAATTCACTCATAAATGCATTACCGAAAAAGGGTGAGGTTAATTGTTTGTTTGCGTAGAATCTCAGATCCGTTAAAATACAATTAGAAATAAAAATAAAGTATCACCCTCTCCTTTTGCCAAAAAAAAACCCCAACTTGTAGAAACAATACCATTTGAAACAAACAGAAAAGATAAAAATGTAGTGATCCTTAACATCGCAATTCTTTTTCTTTGTCTATAAGCACGCAGATGCAGCCTACATTTTTAATGCGTAGTCGAGACATCTTTAAACTACTGCAAATCATCCAAAATGAATTTCTTAAAGGAGCAACCACTTTACTTTAAAAAAAAAAAAGGGGGGGGTGGGGGGTCTGAGTCCGAATTTTTTCTCGCGCAAAAGTTAATATTCAATTTGTTTCGATGGTACCAATTCAATATTTAACACTAATGAATGGGGAAACTTTGGATTCAGACTATTTTTTCATTCTAATCATCTGTATGACCCGATTTTTTTTCAATCAATTTGTGGAAAAATCCATCCCCCCTTTTTTTTAAAGTCAAATGGTCGTTCCCTTACTGCTACAAAAGTTGTTCGAAAATTTGAATTCGGTTCTACGTAATGAACATTTAAATGACATATAGTTTACAAGTGTGAACACATCTTATGTACAGGTAACTAAACAAGGTGTATAGATGTGGACAAATCTTATGTGAAACTAGTGTAGATTACACTAAACCAAATGTAAACATGTTTACTGTACACGGCGTTTGGTGTGAACACGGCCTTAGATTTTAACTATCTGTTTAATTATGCCTCGTTTACACGGACATTTAATTCGAATTAAAAAAGAAGAGTATGTGTACGCGATTAGCGAATTCGATTCGCATTCGATTCGAATTCAATTCGAATTAAATAAAATTGAGAATGGAAATGGGGAATGTGTCAAAGAGACAACAACCCGACCAAATAAAAAAACAACAGCAAAAGGTCACCAACAGGTCTTTAATGTAGCGAGAAATTCCCGCACCCGGAGGCGTCCTTCAGCTGGCTCCTAAACAAATATATACTAGTTCAGTGATAATGAACGCCATACTAATTTCCAAATTGTACACAAGAAACTAAAATTAAAATAATACAAATAATAAGAAAGGCCAGAGGCTCCTGACTTGGGACAGGCGCAAAAATGCGGCGGGGTTAAACATGTTTATGAGATCTCAACCCTCCCCCTATACCTCTAAATGTCCATTTTTTATAAGCATGCTCTCGTGTTGTGATAACTTTTTGCACCTATTCCTCGAAAGCCAACAGTATTTATAGGTAAATTGTCGGTAGATCAAAGGATGTTGGCATTCAATGAATAAACCTATACGCTGACTTATAAAAGTGTTTTAGTCTTTCATGCTGTCTAGTCTGAGCAATGTTTGTAGGACGTTATAAATAAAAAAGGAAAACCGTCAAAACATTATGTGAACGGAAAATACATCGGCTTTGCATATATATATATATGTATCCGTGTCTCAAACGATTTAGAAAATCTAAAATATGTGTGAATAATGAATATTTATATTATTTAGACTTTAATATTGTTGTTTTTTGAATATTGTATCTACAAGTTCATGAAGATTTAGAGCTTGGCATTTCGTGTAGACACATGTTTCTTGTTGAAGACTAAACATGCGGTCTTGATTTACCTATAGTGTTTTTGTCGTTTGGTTGCCGTCAAATTGAATTATATCCCATATCTCTTATATTATGAGCTTTAAAATCAGCTTATAAGAATTCATTATTGAAAGGTTTATTTGCAATTTTATATGAATATGCCGTAATATATTTATCGGTGTGAGGTGTACCACATACTTATATATGAACTTTATTAATTTCGATCTAAAAAAAGTTCCTAGAAATAGATATTTTAAAAAGTCTTAATAAATTCCAATGATCACAAATCTCATCTAAATCCATTTTTTTCCTGATTCTAACATACGTTGTTCCTTTTTTTTTTGGTTTAATTTTGTAGTAATTTGGTAGTCAGTCAGATTCGGATTCCGGGTGACATTGCGTACGCTTTGTCCTTTGATTTAAAAATACATAATTTTAGCATTATTAATTTTTTTTTATCTTTGCTACGCTCGATGTTTTTGTTTCCGCTGTATCAATGCTAGTGAATTAGTCAAAATGTCCGTACAATGTATAGTAATATTTCTTTTCGTGACTTGTTTATTCTTCAATATAAGCGTTGGCTATTTTTATCTGACAATTTTAAATTTGTCTAGAAAGTTCGCTGTAGTGTTCCATAAATGTCTTAGGGCTTAGTGCACCAAAGCGGCCTGGGTGGGTTTTAGACGTACCGGCAAGTCCCTTGCCCACAATAGCACAACCGTTTTTTTGATGATCATTTTTTTTTAAATTGCTGGGACTATCATACTAATAGCATAATAGACCCCGTTAAATCTGGGGTGGTGTTCTCGAAGCTATCTTAGGGTTAGGACGGGTCCTAAGTCTATCTTATGAAAAGTCTTTGTCCTAAGTCGTGTTTTCGAAGCTCTCTTAACTTATGATATATCTCATTTTTCGTCCTAACTTTAGGACACCCAACAAGGTGTCTTAAGAGCATCCTATCTTCATCCTAGTGTAATAAAGTTTGGATTTCGCTTTTTGCTCATTATTTTACGTGAAAATGAACATGAAATGAAACGCACCATCGGTTATTAACTCGTATATAAAGAAAAGGTTAATGATTTTAAACTTTGAACTTCGTGTTTCACGGGGAACTGTAAATTTTAATAAAAATGATTCAAATGACAGCTGTAGGAAAGACAACTACAACTACAATGAAAGTTACACTCAAAACTACTCCCGTGGGTCAGGGTATAGACAGAATGGTTCTACAGCTAAAAGCAATGTTAGTAAGAGAAAAACACAAAACAATCAAAGAGATCAATGGTGCGCCCCTGTTCGTGGTAGGACATGGTAATACCGATGCGGGTTATGGAACATAAATGGATGGTCAAAGAATGTAAATAGTGACAAAAATATTTTAATTGATGCATGTTTAAAGAACTTAGATCTTCATATGATAGGGATAGTAGAAACACATTTGGTGAATCATAGTATTTGCATTGATAATTATAAATGGTATGGTAACAACCGCAAGCTAATTCATACCCGTGCAAAGACAGGCTCAGGCGGGGTTGGCCTTTTAGTGAAAGAGGAATTACTAACTACTTTCAACATTGATATTGAAGACGAGTCAACGGATGGGATAATCTGGATAAAATTTGTAGAAAAAAACAACGATAGTAATAAATTTTATGTTAGTGTTGTGTATTTACCGCCTGAATTTTCTGCACGTTCAACAAATGCTTATGAATTTTTTGATACACTTATGTCTCAAATATACTCTATTCCGAATGGATGTCCGTTTTATATTTGTGGGGATTTTAATAGCAGGATTGGAGATATGGAGGATTATATTCCAGGGGTAGATAATTTGCCTGAACGTGAAGTAATTGATTTTAAAGCAAATAGCTACGGAGAAATTTTCTGTGAATTTTTATCAAATGTTAATTGTTGTGTTCTGATTGGTCGTAATCACATAAGTAACGATTACACATATGTATCTACAAGAGGATCTTCAGTAGTTGATTTTTGTATTACCCCATTTGAAAATATAAATAGTTTTAAAAAAATTGAAGTCATTCGTGCAAGTGACCTGGCAAATAAAAGTTTTACAACAGGATCAATAGAGCCAAAATATATCCCGGATCATTCAGTTTTATGCTGGGAATTTGAAACTGCAATATGTGAAAATACCAATAAGCAAAGTGTAAATATTCATGATAATAGAAGTAATCATATTGTTTATAATGTGAAAAATATTCCTGATACTTGGATGAATGATGAAAATAGTATTAATCTTATTAATTCATGTATTGCAAATATAGAAAGTTGTAATGGAATTCAAGTTGAATTAGATAATATATATAGTGAATTTATTAATGTTATACATAATGAGATGAATGATAAATTAGACAAAAAGATAAAAATTATGAACAGTGTAAATAACAAAAAGCGCCGCTTTAAAAAACGATGGTGGACCGATGAACTAACTGTAAAATGGAATCAGGTATGCCTAGCAGAAAAGCAGTATTTACATTGTACCAAAGTTAACAGTAACACACATTTACGACAAATGTATGTTAATAAGCGAAAAGAATTTGATAAACTAGTTCAACAAAGTAAACGACAATATTGGCACAGTTGTCAAGAGGAACTTGTAAATTTAAACAAAAGTGATCCAAGACAATTTTGGCGTAAAATAGGCAATATTGGTATTGGTAATGACAGACAATCGAAAATTCCAAATGAGGTGTTGCGAAGTGATGGATCCGTTACAAATAACATTGACGATGTTTTACAAAAATGGAAAGACAGTTTTCATGGTTTGTTGAATTCCGATCCAGATAACAACAATAATTTTGGTGTTGAAAATTTAATTGTAAAGAATGATATTGTTTGTAATGATTTAGATGATTATATATCTTTTGATGAAGTTTATAAGGTAGCAATGGCAGCCAAAAATGGGAAAAGCCCAGGTGTAGATTGTATTCAGGCAGAATTATGCAAAAATTATGCAGTTATTTTTACTTTAACTAAATTGTTTAATATTTGTTTTAAATTTGGCAAAGTTCCAAATATGTGGAACAAAGGTATTATTACTCCTATACCTAAATGTTCAACTACAGATCCTAGAGATCCATTATCATATAGAGGTATTACCTTAGCACCTTGTGCATATAAGCTTTATTGTGGCGTTTTAAATAAAAGGTTAACTGAGTGGTTAGACAATAGGGATATAATAAATGATGAACAAAACGGGTTTATTAAAGGTAGAAGTACAATAGATCATATCAGTACATTAACATCTGTTATTGAAACTAGAAAAAAATGTAAGCTGTCAACTTTTGTATCTTTCATTGATTTTAAGAAAGCCTATGATTCTATTGATAGAGTTTTGTTATTTAATAAATTAGGAAAATTGGGTGTTAGTACAAAATTTATGTATGCTTTAAAGGCTATTTATTCTAATGTAGAATGCAGTGTCAGATTAAATGGTAACATGACTGAATGGTTCAATGTAAATACTGGTTTAAAACAAGGCTGTGTATTGTCAACAGTAATGTTTAATATATTTATTAATGATTTAATTGATGATATAAAGTTGTTAGACATTGGTATTAATATTGATGGTGAAAAATTATCTATCTTGCTGTATGCCGATGACATAGTTTTATTAGCAGAAAATGCTGAGGATTTACAAAAATTATTAGATGTTTTAAATGTATGGTGTAATCATAATAGTTTAAAAGTAAATTTGAGAAAATCAAATATTATACATTTTAGAAATCCTTCTATAGCCAGATCAGATTTTCATTTTAGTTTAAATGATGAAAATATTGAGTATGCTTCAAATTACCAATACTTAGGTTTATTGTTAACAGAGTTTTTAGACTAACAGTTAATGGCAAAAGCTGTAGCCAGGTCAGCAAGTAGGGCATTAGGTTTACTTATTGTTAAATGTAAAGCACGTGGTGGTTTTCAGCACAATATCTACACAAAGCTATTTGATACGATGGTTTGGTCAGTCATAAATTATGCCTATTTGGGGCACGAGAGATTTCTCGTGCATCACTGCAGTACAGAATCGCGCCATGCGTTTCTACATGGGTGTGGGTAAATATACCCCAAACGATGCTGTGTCAGGTGACATGGGCTGGAAACCACCATGTGTTAAACAGTGGATAAATATTTTTAGACACTGGTCCAAATGTACAAAAATGGACAATAATAGAATTAATTATAAAGTTTTTAAATGGTCAGTGATGAAAGGTAGTTGTAAATTAAAAAAATGGTGCTACAAAGTTATGGAGATGTTGAAATCATTTGATTTTGAAAGATATTGTAAAATAAATGAAAATTTTCTTGATAGTTATAGTATATCTCAGTTAGAAGAGAAAATGTTTGATAAATATAAAAAAGACTGGTGTACCAGAATTTTTTCATATAGTACCGGTTGTAAATTGAGAACATATAAACTTTTTAAACATACTTATAACACTGAGCAATATTTGCTACAAAAAATGCCACTGCGCCATCGTAGTGCTTTTTCAAAGTTTAGATGTGGTGTAGCACCATTGAAAATTGAAACTGGTCGATATGAAAGAAAAAATCTAGACGAAAGAGTTTGTTTTAACTGCAATATTTTAGAGGATGAAAAACATGTACTTTTAAATTGTCCCTTGTATGAAGATCTAAGACATGCTCTTTTTATTGATATATTGTGTCTTAATGATATGTTTTTAAACTTGTCTGATGAAGAAAAATTTATATATATGTTTAAAAATACCAATATTTGTAATATTGTTGCCAAAACCTGCAATAACATTTTAACAAGGAGAAACAGTATTTTATATCATTAACTACTGTATTTGTAGTATTTTATAAAATGAATAAGTATTATTTGTATTTTTATAGTCTCTCATAATTCTTTTAAGAATGGCACATACATGTATTTAATTGTTTTAACTATGTTTACTGTATAATTAATTTTATAATTGTATCTTGTTTTAATCATGTTGTATGTGGTGAGACTTTAATAAACTATTGAATCTGAATCTGAATCTACGATTATACTAAAAAAATAATTCTCTTTTCAAAACAAATTGTTTTCCAGTTTAAATAACAATTTTATATAATTACATTGGTAATTATGCAATTTATTCTGTACATGTTATTATAAAATTCGTAATTAATTCTTTTCAATATTTTCGTCATTTATAAATGTTTTATCAACAAATATCTGTTTTAGGATATGTTTAGGACGTCCTAACATAAGATTCATCTGAGATAGCTTCGAGACACAACTTAAGAGTGTCCTAAGTTGATCTTAAGTCCGTCATAAAATTGGTCTTATCTATGACTTAGGACGAATCTTAGGAGACTTTCGAGAACACCACCCAGAGCTCTACCGTTAAATAGTAATTATTATTAATGTTATTATTTTATTTTTCACGGTGATTTAATTTGTAAATAATTATTAAGTATAATATGTATAGTATAGCGTCGTGTAAGTCATTTTTGGGCTAGACATTGTTTGCTTTATAGTGTATTGAATAATTTGTATTGCAATCAATTTATAATTCATTACAAGGAAAACTTAACTAAGTGGACCGTATGTCATCGCATACAAGACAGCTGATTGGATAAATATGATAGGCTGTTACGCCTACATTGATACTGATGTCCAATCGAATACCAACAGACACCTGTCAGTAAAAACAAATTCTAATGCAACAAAGTTTGTAACGTTCATTTTGATTGGATAACGTCACTTTCTTACATGGCATCAATTGACAATTGATGCTATGGGACGTACGCGCAAGCGCAGACGGCATATGACAGATTTTAAATACATGTTTTAACGTTGTTTTCTCTCAGTTTCATTAGAATGGAGATAACAATATTGTATTTTAAGCTCCGACGGCATCAATTTGGGATTTGATGGTCGCAAATACCCGTTTACTGTCTCCGCTAACGCGTCGCCAGTAAACTTAATTTGCGACCATCAAATCCCCAATTGATGCCGTCGGAGCTTAAAATACAATACAGTTATCTCCTAATTTCAAGCGTGGATAAATTAGAGATTTATTTGTGTATTCGATATTTGAAAAATAAGTTAAACTATTCGTTTAATCTTTTTTAGGTGAATTTCATAAACTGTTTTTTTCACTTTCTTATAGGAAGGTATTCAAATATGAGCGTACCACATGTAACGGAATTTTACAAGCATTTTATATAGCGAATTGTGTTTTCCGGAACGTACTATTTTCAATATTTCACAAACCTCTGAAAAAAATAGATCATACAGGTTTCATCTACCATGTGCATAAAAAGCACTATCAAATATTATTTGTAAATTGTAAAAGATTAAGAATATTTTTGTACATGTATATGTACTAAATAATCTGAAATAAAACAAAACATATTTCTCTCGGCCTGAATTCAATCGTAATCTGAAATAAAACAAAACATATTTCTCTCGGCCTGAATTCAGTCGTAAGCAAATTTTCATACTTTTTTTTTTTTTATCTATTTGCAAATGACGAAGAATTCTCCTTAAACTGTGATTCATTAATATTTAATATTACTTCCATGATTAAACCGAGAGACTAACTTTAAAGGACAAAATACAAGCGTGTACTACCAGCCAAGGAAATGAGTTTAATTAAAGTAACTAATCTAAGTGGTCATCGATGTGTAATATTTGACACTGGGCATTATTTGTGGACCAATGCAATAAAAATAAATCAAAATTAAATACTTTTGAATGTAACAATATGCTACAAATTCATTTGATTCACTGAATTTTTATATTTTTTTTTATCTAAATGAAAATGTAATAAACTGCTCCCGTTTAATATAAATAAGAAGATGTGGTATGTGTGCCAATGAAACAACTCTCCGTCAAGTCACATGGTATGATTTAATTAGAGGTCAAAAGTACGGCCTCAACACGGAGCTGTGGTCCTCATTGAACAGCAAGCTATAACGGTCCCTAAAATGACAATACAATTAAGATGGAAAACAAAAGTATAATCTATAAGTACGGTCATTTCGCTACGTTATTTCGTCAATTCCGAATTACAAGTAAGCGTCTCACTGTTTATCAAAATGAGTAAAATGTTTTAGAAGATGAAGCCCATGTTATTTTATCGTGTCCTTTGTATGATGATTTTAGAAACACATTATTTGATGAAGCAACACATTTTAATAGTGATTTTATTTCTTATGATGATAATCAGAAACTAGTGTTTTTATTTACAGATAATAATATGATTCGTAGCTGTGCCAAAGCCTGTAATCTTATTTTAAATAGACGTAGAAATGTTTTCTACTGTAAATAATGTTAATCTCAATATATTTTATAATAGATGCATTCTTTATATAATTTTTAATGTTATAGTCTCTTGTAATTCTGTAGAGAATGGCTCTCTTTTTATATTTATATATTTTTACATTTAATGTAATGTTGTATTATATATTATTGAGAGATGAGACTTAAATAAAATATTGAATTGAATTGAAATTGAATAGTAACACTGGTGCCTAAAAAAATCTGATTCGAAACTGAAATATAAACCATTAGATTTTATCCATCGTGTCTTAACTAACGGTGTTTTATATTTTTTCTATGATATGATTAACTCCTGTATTTATTTCGTGCTAAAAATATAACGATAAAAAAGATCAATGGAGTTATCGACATCGGTCTTTATATGTATATAATGGTCAATATAAACTGTCAATTAAATTTTTAAAATATACTTATATTGTTGTTGAATTTATTTAAAAAATAAAATGATGTTTTTTTTGTAAATGTAATAATTCAACCCGGTTTAACCTTTTAAATTTTATATAAAAGATAAAACATGGAACTTCATTCATCATACGTCCATTACGTTCACGAATGGGTAACTGATATTAGAGTATAAGGCAGCATATCATTCGTTAATAAACTTCAGAAAAAAAAACGCAATTTGTAATCTGTGGTTTGAATTTTCGTCAGATGTGCCACTGACATAATGGCTGTATTATGGGTGAGATATTTGCCACTAGACGTTTAGTAAAACCCATTCAAATCCAAACCAAACCGCTCTATTTGATGCAAAAGAAACGTGACAGGCAGTGCTATCGAGGTATATGATCAGATTTTTTTCAGCCATCAGTGCACATGATAAATAAGTGATGCACGAAAAAAAAGGAGATGTAAGATATACGCCAATGAGACAGCAACCGAACTACGGAAATAACCGAAAGCCATCTAAAGGGAGACGTGTCGACTTCAACAAAAGACAAATATTCCAACATTATGTCTATAAGTGCTATCAATTATTTATTTCGGACAGAACTCGGACATCGTAGAGTCTATACATTTGTAACATATTGGACTTTCATGTTACGTATCGTATTGAAACATGAACGTGGACCTCGATGAGAACAAATGGATTGAAAGTTTGCAAGTTTACTATTTTATTTTCAACAGATTCACATTTTTTAAACCGTGCTTCAATATTTTAATGTTTTTATTTAAATTTCTTAAATGTCACATCTATTGTTCATTCATTTGTTAACAATTGTGAAGCATGCGACTTTACTAAGAATACACACATTTAACTGAATTCGATAAAATTTGATGGAAAAAAAAACAGATAAATAAATAAAGTTTGTCTTGCTTGAGTGATTTACCTGTACAAAGCTCGGGTCTCAACGATGTTTAAAACGAATTGATGCCTGTTTGAAATAGTTTAACGGGGGCGTGGCCTAATAGTTTGACGTACATTACCAGCAACTTGATTTCAATTGATTCACCGCAAAGAAATCTATTTGACCGGTACGTCTAAACACTGCTAAGGACTCCTTAGTGCACTAAGGACTATGCAATGCCACTAAGGACTAGAAGGACTACTGTTATACGTGTTATTTTTACATATTATGTTAAAGATTGATATTTAATGCATAACTTTCAAATTTTATAGAAAAATAATCATAAATAAAAAAGATATTCAACATTTTCTAGGCACGTGTCCATTTTTCTTTGATATACCGAAAATCAATGAACCGATTGACACGTGCCAAATAATATAACAACTGATTAAACAATCATATTCTTTAATTTAAGCAATTAACAATTGTATCAAAAAGATTAATACTTGATTATTATAATAAAACGTGTTGTTCTTATTTAAAAGTTAAAATGATTAAAAGGACAAATAATTTTGCTTTTGTTTTATTTATTTCCCGACATGGTTATTTGCCATAGGTTTTAATGTTGATGTGCGCCAACTAATAAGTAAGAGTGTGGTCAGCTTGGTAAAATGTTTATGTAAAAGACATGAAGACAAAATGAATATATATACATTTATAACTTTTTTGTTTTTATTTTAATTCCGACAAAGATGCTTTACAAATGGCTCCACTAAAACATGAGTAAATTCCGAAAATAAACCCTATAAATCATGATTTCTATTTGTCCACTTTCTATTACTGCTTTATACGTACAAGTACGAAAAACGATTGAATTGATAAAAAAATCATGTCACGGGCGTCCTTGGGATTTATCAAAACCACTAGTTTTCAACCAGTTTGATATCAGTTTATAAAGGCGGTACTTATTAATTTGAAATTGTTTGGCATTTGTTTTTCTTCTTCTAAAAGTAAAAGAAGTTTAAAATAATCATTTAACGAATTTTAGTCAGATTAGGTTTTATTTCAAATATATGAAAGAGATAAATGTTTTTCAAAATGTTCCACAGTGCTTAGTACATTATTTACGAATAATTTCCTGCATTTGTTAATTTAATGTTGACAGAAAAAGAGAGTGCTTTGTAAAAATTACTCACTGTTGAAGGCCGTATGGGTAACTTATAGTTATTAATTTCTGTGTCATTTTGTCTCTTGTGAATAGTTGTCTCATCGCCAACCCTACCACATCATTTTTTATATTGGTTGCAAAAAAATATTATCGTATTGAACTCGTTTTTGTCCAGAAATGTATTGCTCAAACGTATTCTTCATATGATAATAAATTTTGAAAATGAACCATAGCATACGCACAAAAAATAATTTCTGTCTAAATCCGTCTGTTTACTTGTAGCTTGCATTAAATAAGTTTGGTTACATGTAGTAAATATTTTTTATCAGATGGATTTTTTTTGTCATTAAATACATTGCTCAAACGTCTTCATATGTAAATTAAAAAAAAGATAAAATTTTGAAAAAGTACCATAGCAAACGCACAAGGGTGGTTGCATGCAGTAAAAAGTTTATTATCTTATTGATTACGTGTTGTCCAGTAATACATTGCTTAACGTCTCCATATAAGAAAATAAATTTTGAAAAGTGCACCACAAGAAACAAAATAATGTATTTCGGCTCCATACCTGTTCGAACGCATGTCCGTCGTCGCCCGTATTCTGTCATTTATTGATATGAACATCAAATTAAAAAACCTTCATTAGATATAATATATTGTTATTGAGACAAATTCAATATTTACAAGAAATAATTACAAAATACACTTGAGAAAAAATACTTCTTCAATCTGAAAAAAACCCACATTAGTATTATTTCAACAACAATTCATTTTTTCAAAAGTATCCAACTTTACCAATCTTGTCCATTAAACACAAAAAATAGCATGATTCCCGTGTAATCAGTTATGTAATTTGACACGTGTCAAACGGTTCATTGATTTTCGGCACATCAAAGAAATACGGGCACGTGTCTAAATAATGTTGAATATCTTATTCATCTATGATTATTTTTCTACAAAAATTGAAATTTATGCATTAAATATCATTCTCTACCATAATATGAAAAGACATTGCATGTGACAGCACCCCATCTAGTCCTTAGTGGAATGTTATAAGTCCTTAGTGCACTAAGGACTCCTTAGCAGTGTTTAGACGCACCCCTATTTGACTGGCGTTAAAATGAATTGAAATGAATTGAAATGAATTAAAAATATTTTTTAATTTTTGTCAATCTTTATCAAATAACAATTAATCTCATTTAAATAGCGTTAACACGTTTTTGTCCGTTCAAGCTAAATTCGGGTTACTAGTGTATTTTACAAATATAACTGTTAACTTAACTGTCAAAATATGAGTCCACTCTTTTATCTGTATCCGGAAATCTTTCGGAATCCAATCTGAATATTATGTTCACTACTAAGGTCACAATCTAGTATGATGTTAATTGTAGAATAAAAGTGTCAATCCAAATGCTGTGAATACTAATGTCTATCAATGTCTATGTCCAAGTTTAATTAAGAGAGTTTAACTTTAGTGTCTGTATATATAGTGTTGTCATGGAAAATTCTAGAACACTCTATAATGGAACATTGTGGAAAATCCTGGAAAGTTACAACGGAAGTTTCTGGAATAACGTAGAAGTTTAAATTACGCATCTTTTATAAGGATCATTCTAGAAATTTCCAATCATTCTGTGATTGTTCCAGTGATTCCTAAACTGCACAGTTATAATATTATTTGGTAAACAACTATCAGGCCATACAACACAAATTAGGCCAACATAAATAAACATAATAATTACAATATCATAACAATAGTTTGACAAAGTTTATGTAAACTTTACAAACGTATGTTTGAAAGATATGATCAAAACATGCGCGCTTAGCCGTTTGCATCGTTTGTGTTAGAAAGAAATGCGCCCTAAGTTTTATAACAACTTTAATTTCACTTCAGTATTTGAAATGAATTCATTAGCATCTGCCTGATACATAATATTGTTGATGATTTCTAATAAATTTTAAATTTAATGCAATTAGTAGAATAATAACACTTATAAAAGTATCATATGATAATCGATAAGGATTTCTATTTAGATTTGAAGAGGCATGGAAGAATTAATCATTATTTGAAGTTTTATTTTTTATTATGTTATTGATTGAAAACCAATTGATAAATGAATAAATAATTGAGCAACAATCTTAAATTATGAAAAGAAGATGTAGTATGATTACCAATGAGATATATCTCTCCACAAGAGACCAAATGACACAGAAATTAACAACTATAGGCCACGGCATTCAACTATGAGCAAAGCCCATACCGCATAGTCAGCTATTGAAGGCCCGAAATGACAAATGTAAAAACAAAATCAAATAAGAAAAGTAACGGCCGAATTTAGTGAACATATCATCAAAGTAAATGCTACTGTATCGAAAGTAAACCCGATTCATTCTTTCCGCAATTATTATTGTTATACTAAACATTTGCACACGTTCGTTTGATCTCAGTCTTCGTTGATTAAAAGTAAAATATGACATTATCTAGCATTTCTTTCATTTTGGTAATATGAGATTTCATTAAAAAAGGTGACCGTGCCTGATGGCATCCCATAGAAAGAACCTACATTTTTACAGATAATTTATTAAAAAGAAAGTTGAATTGTGTCTACATGTCGTGTACAAATCATGAGGGAAACAGATCAACACCGTATCTTATAATTATGAGATACGATATCTGAAAATTAAAAAAGAAATATCGTGTCACACTCGATGCATTGATATAATTTATAAACGAAATAATTTCAGAATATGAATTAGCCAATTTTGTCCGGTATGGAACCAGTCTACGATTGACAAAGGGAAGTAATTTGTTTAAAAAGTGTGTAATAACAGAATCAAATCGGTAATTGGCAAATGGACTATTGTCATTTGATTTTCCGGTACTATTATTCCAGCTCCAAATTCCAAATCAATGTTATACAATTGTTTGTAAATGTTGATCGATTATCTTAATAGGCATAAATAAATGATTCTGCAATTTATATATTAATATAATTCAATATAATTGTAGCAATGGCATCTTCTTAGGAAGTACAAAGACATCTGAATATGGGAAAACATGGCTTGACGACGTGGAATGCAGTGGATCAGAACAGACATTGGGCTATTGCAAGCATAACAGTTGGGGCGTTGAAAATTGTTTTCCTGACGAAAATGTAAAGATCGAATGCAAAAATGCTAGTGAAGGTACACATGTAGCAATATAAACAGATAATTAGGGTGAAGTTCAATTGTAGGAACGAACAAACACTATTTAATATATACTTTTCAGCAAATGATGCCGTCGCCTTGGCAAAAAAAAACTAACAAAATACCGAAATCCGAGGACAATTCAAAAGTCCCTAAATGGTCCAATACTTGTTAAATTTTAGGTACATGTACAATGTCAAAGTTTATTATCATGGGCCGGATTGTCAATATTTTAGTTTTCATATGAAACACTAATAAAAGTACATTTAATTAGAAGAGCCCTGATGTTATTGAAAAGAATCATAGCAACACATGACATAAATTTGAATTATAATATGACGCTCTTCAAACGCTTTCAATGTGTGTTAAAATATTATATGGTTCGCTAATGACCCCTACGGATCCATAGAGGGGGAATAAAATCCATAGGGGACTCGGTCGCTACGGATCAATAGAGGGTTAGTAAAATCCATTGGGGGTGAGGCCGGATTTTATTCACCTATGGATTTTATTCACCCTCTATGGATCCGTAGGGGTCAGTAGTTAACCGTATAACGAATTTATCGCACGCTAGACTTTTTTGTTGCGTTTTGTTGAAAAATAAACAACGAAACACAACAACATTAATAGATGACGTCACCATTAACGCGTCATGAACCCCCTATGAAATTTACTAACCCCCTACGGTCTTATTGGGGGTCACCACGTGACGGCGTTAAACCAATGACAACGTGATAATTTACCCGCGGTGCGATAATATAAGTTTTATGGTTCGCTACTGACCCCATACGGATCCATAGAGGGTTAATACAATCCATAGAGGGTGAGGCCGGAGGCCGATTTCCCTATGAATTTTATTCACCCTCTATGGATCACTAGGGGTCAGTTGTTAACCGTATAACGAAATTATCGGACGCTGGACTTTTTCTGCGGCGTTTTGTTGTAAAATAAACAATGAAACACAACAAAACTAATAGATGGCGTCGCCATTAACGCGTCACGAACCCCATACGGTCTCATAAGGGGTCACCACGTGACGGCGTTTAACCAATCACAACGTGATAATTCATTTGATGTCCGATAAGAATATATGTCAGCTAATTGGCTACGGCATGATTTGTTTTTGGCTGTTCTAGGAGCCTGTAATTCAGTGGTTGTCGTTTGTTTATGTGTTACATATTTGTTTTTCGTTCATTTTGTTTTACATAAATAAGGCCGTTATTTTTCTCGTGTGAATTGTTTTAAATTGTCTTATCGAGGCCTTTTATAGCTGACTATGCGGTATGGGCTTTGCTCATTGTTGAAGGCCGTACGGTGACCTATAGTTGTTAATGTGTGTGTCATTTTGGTCTTTTGTGGATAGTTGTCTCATTGGTAATCATACCACATCTTCTTTTTTATATTATCATACTCTGACATTATATGTTTTTGTAATGCATTGAGTATCCGACCAGTAGGTGGAAATGACGTCGTTGAATGACGACGTAAGAATTAGAGCATTTTACGGGAAAATCCACGGTAGTGAAACTTGGGCCGTATGCATTAAACATCTTAACTTAAGTATACCTCAAACTTAGATTTCACTAAGAATTTCCTTAGTAAAGTAAAATTCTTAAGTGGTATGCATAAACTTACTAAAGTCAGAGGCGGATTTAGGGGGGGGGGGGGCAGGCGGGCCGCCCCCCCCCCCCTTTTTGAGAAAAAAAATTGGTTGCTTATATAGGGATTCACTGAAGCGTGAAGCGATCGGGCCCCTTTTGGGCAGCCAGTGGGCCCCCACTTATGAAAATTTCTGGATCCGCCACTGTAAGTCTTCACTTAACTAAGGAATACTTAAATCGGAACCTTTCTCTAATTACCGTATGCTATATACTAGCTCATCACATGTACTCATCCGTGTTAAAGTTTGTTATGATTATTTAAATTTATTGATCAATGCATGCTTTTATTTTAAAGAATTACCAGGCTTCTCACAAAAGAACTCAAAGTTACTCAATTTTATTACGGCACAATATATACACAAGACAATTAAATATATTTCACAGCACAGGACAAACACTCGACTATACCACTGACAGTCACATATAACATGTAAAGTTAATGTTAAAGAGCAAATATAGCGTCTAGCCATTAGAAATGTTCAATATAGTAGTCCAAACAGTCGAATAAACACATGAGCTAGCCACAGTAAACATAAGAACATAAAATACAATAAAATTCATAACTAACACAGTTGTATGCGGCGGGTGGGAGGGTAAATATTTTCAACGAAAAATTTCAAATGTACCGCGAATCCCGAAACAAAGAAATATATAAGAGCGTCCTGTATCCAGGTAACAAATTAACCAATCCAAATAAAGAATACTCGGAACAATTTCTTCCGAGTAAATGTAATCAGTGATTCACGTGGTAATTATCCATTTTTATAAAATCAAAAATTACACAAGTACCAGGCTTCTCACAAAAGAACTCAAAGTTACTCAATTTTATTACGGCACAATATATACACAAGACAATTAAATATATTTCACAGCACAGGACAAACACTCGACTATACCACCGACAGTCACATATAACATGTAAAATTAATGTTAAAGAGCAAATATAGCGTCTAGCCATTAGAAATGTTCAATATATTAGTCCAAACAGTCGAATAAACACATGAGCTAGCCGCCAAGCCAACGGCCGCCAAAAAATAAACAAACAACTGTGTTGCACAAAGAATTAAGCAAATTAATTTAAACTAACATATAAACAATACACAATTTAAGCTTGTTAATCTAGCATGCAAGAAATAATATCAAGCAAAAACTAAATAATTAAAGCAAGCAAGGAAGAAACAATATCAACCCTGAACATAAACTTTTCTCCATACAAGACGCCATATCTCATATGAAAAGAAACATCACCCAACAGTGTGAACAATACTATCTGAAAAGAGTCCCTTACCTGCAATATAAAATAAAAATTATTAGTACATAATATATAAATAAACATTACTACATCATAACCCAACAAATCAAATAAAACCCCTACATATTAAGGAAAATAAAATTCAAAATATCCAAATTTTAGTATGGAAGAAATAATATCAACCATAAACTAAAAGAAACTAAAGGAAGTATGGCAGAAATATAAAATTCAACCATTACTAATCCTTTAACGTCATCTGAGAAAATCATCTCAAATGACAAGTTAACATATCTAAATCAAATGAGCAACCCGTCTTTTAAAATATAACCCTAACTGCCTTGTACCTTCACAATTCAGATGTAAACCGCCATCTTTATAGGCAAATAACTCCACCTTTGGCTTTCCACATTTCAAAAAATATCTATACGAATGAATGAACTCTACATTATAACTCAAACATAAATTTAACAAAGCCATATTAACTGCCTTAATTTTTTGACCCGTTTCCTCAAAATCTACAGGACGAGGAAGAATACCAGACAAAGCAATAACCATAGAAGGAAACAACAACTTAGCAGTTGAAATCAAATTACAAAAAGCAGACTTAAACTGATCAATAGATAAAATATTAATATCATTGGTACCACAATGAATTATTAAACATTTATAACCTTCATAAATACTCCCCTTGTTCTTGTTAAGCTGATAAGTTATTTCTCCTATGGAAGCCCCCCGAAACGCAAACACATCAGCATTCTCAAGCTTCACATATTTTGCAATTGAGTCTGACACTATCAGAAAAGTTCCTGGTTCTGCAAAGAAACAATTTAAATTAGTATCCTAACAAGGAAACACTCTTCGACATCATTTGCGAAACTTGTAGTTTTTGTCCCAAAGTAAATTCTAAATAATTTTTATAAGCATCACTATGCCAATCTCCATGAAGTTGAATTAGTTCAGTAGAAACATCAGCATCGAAAGCTTAAGATGCAACCCTCTTCTAAAACTATGAGTAGAGTAAAATAAAGAGTTACGACCTGTTTTTTGTATTAAATATCTAAGCTTATTTTGATACTCTTTATAAATAATGGGTAAGATGCGTCCCTTTTTGACTTTACAAAAAGCAGGATCCTTTTTAACAGCAGGAATAGCTTCGATCATATTCTTGTATGCATTAACCGGACATAAAATACTCCCATGAATACTAGAAATTGGAATTCTCAACTTTCTTTGTCCAAACTGAATTGTTTTAGACCATTTCAAAATAATAATTAAAACATCATTTTCAATAATAATGTCCCCTCTACATAATTGCTTATTTTCATCAAATTCCTTTTCTGAATTAGGGACAAGATTAGATTTTCTACTCATCATAAAAAAGGCTAACAAAAACAAACTCCAGAAAGTCTTATCTTTGGGGTCATTCAAATTCATAAACTCATAAATCTGTTTTTAAATCAAAGGAGTTATAGGAAGCGCTTTCCTTGGTAAATGAGGATTTAATCTCTGTAAACCTTTCAAAGTAAGTTTTAATGAAAAACTTTGTAGATAAGGAAACTACAAATCATTGTATAAATGCAATAATCTTACACCATTAATATAATTTTTAATAGAATGCACTGATTTAAAAGACCTGCTCAAAGATTGAGCATACAAACACACAGTACTTGAAGATGCTGGTAAAAATTTAAAACCGAAATAAATACAAAATGTTAAAAAAGTCCTCCACTGAACTTTAATGTTTTCAAAAGTGCCACGAGCAAAGGCTGACTTGCACGATGTCTGTTGATCCACTTTCAACAAATTCAGCTGTAAATCTGCAATAAATTACCAATCATGCGTAAACTGAAAAAGACCTGAATAGACAAATTTCTCAAAACATTTACCTATTCTTACAACAGGCAATTCATAAAATAAGTCTTCAAATCTTGAATCAGAATGCCGTCTTGACAAAATATCTGCTGTTCTGTTTTCAACTCCAGGAAAATGAACAGCCTTAATTTCAAAATTATACTTTGCAGCATAAAATAAAATTTCTCTTAAACAACATTGCATATAAGCATCTCTAGTACAACCAGAATTCAAGACCATCATAAATTTAAAAAAACAACCTCCACATCCACTCAAAGTAGCACCCGTCTCCAATATTTCATCTGGCTGAGACCAATCTTCTAAAGCCATCATAGAAACACCATTGTAAGACTTTAAAAAATGATACCACCATAATAAATCTGTCCTTATATACAAAGGAATAATATGGTCACATTTGTCATCTGGTAAACTACGAAGCCAAGTAAGCAATCTAGATACAAATAGCCTTCCTGGTCTTACACAGTTCGATACAAAATGTAGTTTACCTAACAATGACTGTAACTGTCTAACTGTAGCAACCAGTAAATTTAACCAAGTCTTTACCAACAATAAAATCTCTTCCACTCTCTCAGTTGTTACTGAAATTGTAAGTTCCGAAGTGTCAAACTTCACTCCTAAAAATGTCATAACTGTTCTTGGAGAGCTAGCCTTCTCCACTTATTCTTCAAGATCACAACTGTTTAAAAGTCTTCCTAATAAATCAAATACAACATTTGCCTCTTCTGATTTTTCAGCTCCAGCAAAATCATCTAAATAGTTTAAGTATATGCCATACAATTTATATCAAAGTTTACTCAAAATAGTGTTTATCCGTAATTTGGTTTTCTTATTTACTTCAAGACAATTGCTAAAGACTTTACTAGCAGTGTAGTCCTGAAACCCTTATTCTTATCTCAGTTACTTAAATCAAGACAAATATACTAGAGACTTTACTAGTAGTGTATGTCTTTTGACTAATCTCCCTATTTATACAGTTATTTAAACATGACAAATGTACTAGAAACTTTACTGGTAGCGTATTACTTTATCCTTATTTCAATTATTTTAATCAAGACAAAATACTAGAGACTTTACTAGTAAATATGTCTTTTAACTAATCTCCCTATTTATTAAGTCATTTAAACAAAACAGGTGTACTATGCAGACCAGGCATAGTCAAAATGACATTAAATTAAAGCTGTTACTAAAGTCTTTCTTGATTGTTCTGATAAACATTTTTGCCTGTCTGTATAGGAACTTCAATCTTGAATCTATCTTTTGAATAATATTATTTAAAAAAATTCTCCAGAAAGATAATTATCTATATTAAGGCCTAAATATTTTACAAACTTTTGCGAGGAAATTGTGTGATTATTACAAGTAACATCAAAGTTACAAACTTTAGATATTTTACGTTTTGACCCACACATAACAGTTTCTGTTTTCCTTAAATGAAGTGATAATTTATCATCAATCAGCCATTTGCTACAAGATTCTTCCTTACCCAGTTTCTCCGATATAACTTCTGGGTTCTTATGAGAGTATAGTATGGTACTATCATCTGCATATAATAAAATTTTGCAGTCTTCACTAATACTAAAGACATGTCATTAACATAATATAGAAATAAAAGTGGTCCTAAAATACTCCCTTGTGGTACTCCACATGTAATATATCTTAAATCAGATTCAGTACCATTAATACTAACTTTTTGTTGTCTTTTACATAAATATGATTCAAACCATTTAGTACATTTGACACCCATTTTTTGTAGTTTGTGACACAATATAAGATGGTCGACAGTGTCAAAGGCTTTTTGAAGATCTAACATTATCATTCCAGTATAAAGTCCCTTAGCAGTTTCATTTAGAACGAGGCGCTTTTTTGGCGTAATGAATTTTAAACCTGATGCTTTTTGTTATCTATTAATCATGTGTTTCTTTGTCTAATATGTTCTCCTATTTATTTTTATTGTAGTCCTGTAATATTATGTTGTCATTTCAATGTTATATTTCATGTATTTGGTTTTCATGTTACATTTGTTATTCTCGTGGTGTTTTGTCTGATGATTGGTCTGTTTCGGTGTGTGTTGCGTTTCGGTGTTGTGTCGTTGTTCTCCTCTTATATTTAATGCGTTTCGCTCGGTTTTGGTTTGTTACCCCGATTTTGTTTTTTGTCCATTGATTTATGAGTTTTGAACAGCGGTATACTACTGTTGCCTTTATTTAATAATAAATGTCAAGACTGCTTCATCATGTAAACTACCGATGACGTCACTCTCTGACAAAAATGAGCTGATGACCTAAGTCCCATACTTAAAACTCTGTCTACAAAAATGTGATTTTTCCAATGAAATCCTACAAAATTGATATCTCCAGGATCAATAGGAATTTGGCGATAAGCCCGTTTCAAGTCCCTCTTAAAAATACCACAATTTCTGCCTTTTAACTTAATAAGATTAACAAAATCATCTACAGATGGATAAGTCAAATTAACTGATTCACCCAAATAAATATCTTTCTCAATACCTGCATTAATGCAATTTTCAGAAGGAAAACTTAAATCTAGTATTACCCTTCTTTCACCTGGTGTACTCTATGAAACTGAATTTAAAGGAGATAACACTAACGAAGAATATATAAAAGGGTTCACTTTTAAAGGCCCAATCAATAACAGCTTTATATTCTAACTCCTTTTTCAAATACTTCAAAATGAAATCTGGAAAATCTCTAGCACCGCTATGATTACGAGGCTTTTTGATATCTACTATATCACCTGCTGTATAACCAATGGGAAAACCAAATTCTAATAAGTCACACAAAATGTGATCATTATAGTCAACTAACATAGATCTAAAAAAATCTATTTTTAACTTTGAAAAAACTGGTATTCTACAACCTAGATAATTCGGTAAACCTGATAATTTAATTTCTCTCTGAATATCCACAAAATACTGTAAATCTAAGGAATTAACATTCAAATCACAAATTAAACACTTTTTGTGTTTATGACAAAAATCATCAATTTTTAACTTCAAAGATGATTGAACTGATAAAGATTTATTTACTTCCCTTTTACTTGAAATTCTATAATTGTCATTATTAACTGTACAAGTATCACTTTTAAAAACCTCCATTGACTTAGAAATTTCCCCTTTATCAATCAGCATTTTGTCCTTATTTAAATCTACAAGTAACGATTCAGGATAAAAAGTGTCTATCACTTTTGAATTTAAATTCCCAATGCTATAAACAGCTTTTTCTAATTCTAGTCACGACATATGTGGACAAGCTGATGAACTCTCTGGATGTTTCATTTTAGCCTTATCCTCCCGTAAACATGTTGCACACACATGTTGTACAAATCTTCTTTTGCCTGCAATATCCAAATTATGACCATCCTTCGAAATATTACATTTATTTCTCTGATACAAAGGACAATACTAATTTTTTTTTATCAAAATTTATCCGAATATTTACTAGCAGTTTTATTCAACACTTTCTTTCCTATTAACATTCTAACCTCCAACAGAGAAGTATCATCAGACCAGACATTCTCACCTTTTTCAATAAATTTAACCCATGCTGCATAAAAATTTAACAGCACAGACCATTCAAATTCACTAGCACAATAACAAATTTTGTTCAATAAAGATAATCTACCCTCTCTTTCTTTTTTACCAATTTTGCAATGCCTTATAATTTATAATTCTCCTGCACAAAACTGACTCATGGTTAGCTGTCTAAACTCCACAGCCTTTCTATTTGTTAACTCATATTTGAGCTCAGATTGCGGCCAGTTCATCTTTATTTTAACCTTATCATGAGGTCTATCCTTAATACCAGATCTGACCTTCTTTTTCTTATGCTTATTTTTCTTTTTATGTGTAGTTTGACTATCAGAGTCCGAACTAGATACAAAATTTGGCTCTGACTCATTACCCGTACTACTCATGCTACTATCAGAACTTAAACTACTACTTAAAGAAGAATCAGACTCTGAGTTAGACTCTGTGGCTATCATTTGCTTCATATGTTTTTCTACAATTTTCTTAGTCTTTGCATCTTTTCTCAAATGTTTAACACTTAAACTAGAAAATTCATCACCTTTATCTTTAACTGCCCCTTTGCCTTTATCTTTACCTTTATCTTTACCTTTATCTTTACCTTTATCTGTTTCTTTACCTTTCTCTTTATCTGTTTCTTTCCTTTTACCTTTGATCTTCTTGGACTGTTCCACCTTCTTGCCGGATTTCTCCTTCTTCGGCTTAGAGACCCCTTTTAACTCGAGCTCCTCCAACTCCTCCAATTCCTTCATTCTCTTCTCTATTTCCTGTCGTAATTCCACCTTTCTCTTCTTGTTCTTCATTGCTTTCTGTATCTGTATCTGTATGTATACGTTGAAGATACCAATCTTGGCTTTTACTCAACGGGAGAGAGAGACACCTACTGGCGTTGTTGGAGAGCAGCCTTGAAGCTCTCAACTGTATCTGCGCATACAATACGATCCTCTAGTTGGTTCCAATGTAGTACACTCTTGACGAAGAAAGAGTTCTTATATGGATCGGTGTTGCTTGGAATAGTATCTAGTGCCTTAGAATTGTTCTTCACTGAATTTGTCACTATATTGGCACAAACAAAATTGTCAAATGTTTTGGGTTTGATTTTCCTCTTGGGTTTACTTTTAACAAGAAAATCGTCGGGATTAATAGCTGGGACCAACCTTTCAACCACTTTGTACAGAAATACTAGCCGTTGACTTGTTCTTCTTGTTTGTAGGTTGTCTAGTTCTAACTCGGCTAGCATTTTGGTGACCGACCCCTCTTCTCTAGACCTATAGTCGCCTGTGATGAATCTAGCTGCTCTGCGTTGTATTCTTTCCAATTGATTTATATCATGTTGTGTATATGGGTCCCATATTATGGCACCATATTCCATAGTTGATCGTACTAATGATATATATGCGGTCTTTTTGCAATCTTTTGGGCAGAAGCGTAGATTTCTTCTTAGAAAGCCGAGTGTCGAATTGGCTTTCTTGGCAACATTTGAGATGTGCGTGGTCCATTTTAGGTCTTCTGATATTTGTAAGCCTAGATATGGGTTGTGTTGGACTTGTTGTAGTACATGTCCGTCTAGGCTGTACATCTTCTGGCTTTTGTTCTTAATGCTAAGTATATAGCACTTCTTTGCATTGAAGCGCATGCCCCAGTTTGTGGCCCATACTTCTGGGTTTTGGTGGTCTCGTTGTAGGAGTGTGTGGTCATGTTGACTATTTATGTTCCTGTACAGGAGGCAGTCATCTGCGAAAAGTCTGACAGATGATTGTACTTAATCTGGAAGGTCGTTTATGTGGCAGAGGAAGAGAAGGGGTCCTAGTACTGTACCTTGTGGTACACCGGAGTCAACTGAAGCTTCTTCTGATTCCTCCCCATCTACAACAGCTTTCAGATACAGATACACCGTGCACAAGCTCGTCACCAACCTCTGATTCTGTGGTTACTGCCTCGGACTGCATCCCAAGTTGATCGAAAACTCTATAATCAAAACTCTTCTTCACACGTCTGGGTAAAACTGCCCGAATTTCCTGGTTAATGTTGTTCATGTAAATAATTTCAACGAAAAATTTCAAATGTACCGCGAATCCCGAAACAAAGAAATATATAAGAGCGTCCTGTATCCAGGTAACAAATTAACCAATCAAAATAAAGAATACTCGGAACAATTTCTTCCGAGTAAATGTAAACAGTGATTCACGTTGTAATTATCCATTTTTATAAAATCAAAAATTACACAGCTGGGGTTAAATTGATATTGGTAATCACTATGTAAAACAATTCAATAGAACGTAACATAGTATAATGATGAACAATTGGTGCATATATAAGACAACGCTTTTTAAGGTTTATGTTTTGACGGATGAGAATTGGAAGAAAAATATTTCGGTAATCCAAGACTTTCTTCTACTTAATCTTTAATTATCTTTTAATGGGTGTAATATTTTCTGGATACAACAATATGTTTTAAACTCTAACAAAACATGATCAAGGTTTCAGTGGCGTAGCACAAGACTGAGGGTAGCATTGTAAGCAAATAATTTTACAAAACAAATCATTTTACAAAACACTTTTTTCAATAAAATGTTTACTTATTATAGTTCAGCTTATAATGCGCTTACGTCTCCCTTTCCAGACCCCTTGCTTACGTTTGCTAATGTTTTCAAAACAAATCTATTTTGATGTGAAATTAACATTTTTTTTCACTTTCCTTTTACAACAAAAAAAGGGGAGAGTAGATTTTTTTCCCAGGAATCCATATACAAACTAGGGCATTTTTCAAAAATCCTACAATCTTTTCTAAAACAAATTATTACAGAAAGTATATTCTCAACATCTTAACGTACTTAGCAATATTTTCGAAACCGCAATATATCTCATTGAATATATAAGGAAATATAAAATAAATAATTTGATACGAGTAAGGTATCATAAATACCTTATATGACCTTATATAAACTTGAAATTCCATAGGATGTAGCAGTGGGGACTTCTGACTGCCATGGCAGTGATTCCATAAACAATCAACTTATTGTTTCATCAAAATGGAGGTCAATGTCCACCACCCCCCTTTATGAAAGAAATTCACCTGTGGGTAGGTATTAAAACTTTTCGATTTTGTCCCTGCAAGTGAAAAAATTTAGGGTATCTTTAAATTGAAAATTCAAATGACCCCCCCCCCCCCTAAAAAAACAAACAAAAAAACACACACACACACACATATGATATAAAAATGTGGTTTTGCATGCTCTCTCTTCATTCATCAATTCTGTTTTAACTTACAGTTACAAATGATACCTGAGCGGTGTATTTTAAAAATTTTAAAAACGTGCACGGACAGAGTTTACAAAAGAAAAATAGAACCATGATTAATATCAATAGTATAAAAACTCAGTACTTTTCGGTATACACACGAGATATGGGAAAAAGTATTAGAACCATCGGCCACTTTTTCTAGCCTTCGGAGACAACTTCGGGAAGGGTTCTAAATTTTTTTAAATGTTCAAAAATCCCCGAAGGTGCGTCCGATTTTGGGGGTTCGTATCCTCACCATCGTAATGTCACCGGGAATGCATCTTTGAACATCGTATTGCATTTGTGTTTCCATCGTTTCCATCGGGCAGTTTTGACATTACGATGTCTACACGAATGAATCACGAAGCTACCCGAAGGTCTTACGATGGCAACACGACTTCGTGCAGACCTCGTAATCCCGTCGTGTTGCCATCGAATAAAAGTACGAAGACGACAAGATGGAACTACGACGGCAATAAATCCAGCTAAATGTAAGTTAATTTTTGCGCTAAAATACATTTAAAGTGCCATGCGTGATATGCACTGGTCAGTCTAATACGACAGTTCAGAAAGACGTTCACAAAACATGGAGCTCATATCATATGATTCTATGAGAACAAGAAAGGCGACAGCGTTGTTTCTTTTAATTAAAATGGAAAAAGAAGAGCAGCTATTACAGGCTCAGGATTTACCTTTACAAGTAAAATATAATTTTTTGTCAATTTTTCATATCAAGTAACATAATGAAAATTATAAACGCGCCTCGTACACCAACACTGCAGGTACACGTATATAGAGAAACCAACTTTTTCTTCATTATTCTGATTTTTTATGTATCGTCTGAGTTGTTGTCACACGAATGTTTACTCCATAACCATCTTGATTTTCTTTATGTCATATTTTACCGCATTTGTTGCTTTCCCCACATCATTCCTTTTGTCTATTATTATGAGTTCTCCTGGAAAGAGCTCTTTTTGAATAAAAGGGATCAACGAACCCATTACCTTACCTTTAAGATAGATCGGTAAACATGGGCATACTTATGGGTGATTATTCAGACTAGTTCTCACATTTTACAGTTCAAACAAGGCAATGCCGAGTGTGGCAACCCCTCGTATGTAACATATTGGGAACAAATATGGACACTATATTTGTATATGACACATGCAGAAAATGGTAAATTGAATATGCATATTTGATACATAAACTATTTTTTTAGAAATCAACCAAAACATTTAGTAACTGGAAATACCTTTAATATTGTCTTTAGAACCTGCAGGTAAAAAAATGAGCAACCAATTTATTATGCTATTTCAGGGAGAAAAAACAAGTCCATCTGCATGACCTTGACCTTTGGCCTAAAACGTAAAAAATGTCAGATCATTACAAGGAGGAACAACATACCAAATGTGGTTAAAATCTTTTGAAGCATATTGGTTTTAGAGTGTCCACAAGGGTGATATTGCCTTGTATCGTAATCCATCGTGTAGCCTTCGTGGTCCATTGTGTAGGCTTAGGCTGAGATATGAAGCTTAAATACCCGTCTTCGGTTAACCTTCGTATGTCCATCTTTTGCTATCGTATATAATTTCGGCACCATCGTATAGACTTCGTTATTCATCGTTCTTGCTTATGTCACTTTTTGGTATTTACGAACTTACAATTTTCGCATTCGGGTGTCCATCGTATATAAAAATCGGGACAGTGTGACGCGGACATTACTGATATACATGTAGGTATTAATCAATTTAATTGTAGGTAACCTTTTTATGTTTTGCAAAATACGCATACTTTCAATTGATTTTTAACTATTTTTGAAATTTAAGGAAGCTCTATTGGTACCTTAGACTTAGGCGTTTTCTTAGCATAAGGAGTTGTATGCATACCACTTAAGTTTTGTGGGCGTGACTTAAAACAACTAAGATTTTAACTTAGGAAATACTTAGTTTGATGTTAGAGCACCTTAACCTTATGAAAAAATTCAATTTCAGAGAGAAAAAAAACAAGTGTCATGCAGGACGATGCTTTAAAATTATTTTTTAAACTATCATATTGGGTGAGGTTTCAAACCAAAGCAATAGAACTCTAGTCAAATATGACCTGAAATTGAATTTGCGGATACTTCAGGTTTTTTTTATCGACTACTCGTTGCTTTATTTTTTACAATTATTACTGCTTCCATAGTATTATCTGTTGTTGTGTTTTCGATCCATTCTGGTTTTAAATATCTATTTCATTATAGGTTTTGTACCAATATCCCTCCTTTTTTTTCCTTGGAACGTACCAAAAACTTCAAAAGTATTCCATATAAAAAAAAAAAAGTGAGATGATTGCAAATGAAACAACTCTGCAAATGAGACCAAATGAGACTAAAATTAACAAATAAAGGTCCCTTACGGCCTTCAAAAATTAGTAAAATTCATACTGCATAGTCTTCAATTCCCGAAATGAATAATGTAAAACAAACGAAAAATCTAACGGCCTGATTAATATACAAAATAAATAAGAAACAAACAAATATAGTATATAGAAACAAACGACAAACACTGCATTACCGTCTCGTGACTTGAAATACACATACAGAATGTGGCGGGGTTTAACTTTTTTACGGGTGCGCCAACACTCCCCTAACCTGGGGACTGGGACCGTGTGTGCCAGTGCAACAAGCTTTATACCAAATCAACCGTTATCTCCATCATCTTCATTTTCATCAACCGTCACAAGACATGTTTTAATATTTCTACACATTTCACTCATGGCCACAGGTCTGCACATGAAAGGTTCTACTCAAAGCATACACGTTTTTTTGAGTTTTTTCTTTACAAGTACAGACAAGATATTGTAGGAAGTCCGAAGACATTTGTTCCTAAAAAAATACCAGCTTCAAACCATTCCGGCTATCAATTCGTCCAAGTTTTAACAGAGATCTAAAAGGGGGTTTAGGTAGGTGTGATGACATCCATATGCTTGTCTGAAAAGATGCTGGGGAAAAATTATACGAGACGTACACACTATCTTCAATTCGCTCAATTTCATGGTTCGCGACACATTAGATAGCGTCGTACTTTACTTTAAGAGGCATAAAATCCATTAGCATTCAATGTTTCAACAAGGTGTTTTGAACCAAACCCATGGTACATTTGTAAAGCCAATCCTTTATAAAAAGGAGTAAAAATAAGTTGGCCACACAAACGATTGACTCAACACACTTTCTTAGTATGTCTTTATACTGCAATCTAAACAAATATGCTCAATTGTTGTTTAATGTATTAATTCTATTATTTGATTTCAATATTGGGAAACTCCCCCTTTTATAAAAAGGCCTCATATCATGCAGGCGGAGAAATATACAGCACAAAGAAATGTACATTTCCTAATGCAACCCTTAATCGATGGTTAAGGAATTATGATTTGAGAATGAACTAATATATCAACAATAAGCATAACACAGAATGATTTAAGTGAAATATTTTTTTTCTAAAAATTGTAAAAGAAATAAGTTTGAGCCGTTGTATACATTGGAAACAAGAACGGGTTGAATAGGTCGTATGAATAATTAATAACAATTTCGGTAATTTCCAATTTAAATATTCATGAGGAAAAGTGATATCAGGTCAGTGACTGTATATGACATGGAAATATACAGTCAACGCATTTTGACTGCTCAAATAGAACGAGTGCAGTATAAATAACAAAAAGAGTAAAGTGCAATACCACACGATAGAGCCGAGGGCTGGTTTAATAACAACCATTTAACAATATTTATTGTATACAATATACGAATCAGAACGAAAAGTCATCATATATTTACTAGTATTTCAATACACACAATCATTTGTAAATCAATCAATCTCTCTTAATGCATGATACAAAATATCAAATAGCATGGATGTAAAAATTAACGTGACCTATCGAGTAGACCCTGTCGTGCCGAATGATTTAACCACCAAATCACACAAAACACTTAACCTAAACGCCACCTTTGGGGAGACAATTCAGAAGAAAATAATTTCATTCTAATTCATAAAATCAACCGACTGAAATTATATTAATTAATTAACTGGAAAGGACTATCTATCAAAATTAATGTAAAAAAATCCAATGTCTATGCTTGGATTCGAACTCGAGACCTTAAGTATAATTTATCAACCCACGACACATACCACTACACCAGGTCACTGGATACCAACTAACAGTAATTTAACATACTTAAAGGAAGCAAGATATTTTCATAAGTGGGGCGAGTTGGCATACCTTCATTCAGTGTTGTTTTAACCCTTTACGTAAATAAATAAGTTGTCAGACTTATTGTTCAATTTGATTTTCACTTTTTCAAAAGTGGGGCGAGTCGGTAACAAGAGTTGTGCGATTTTTTTTTATAAAGTGGCGATCTAGTGTGGATCGATTGGCCAATGGAGCGAGTTGACATTGTTTCATACTTAATCATCGTGTTCGGGGGTCATAAAGGGTATGCATAACATAGTAATGTATAAAGTATATTATAATGGTTTTATAGCGTTCTAAACTATATTTTATGACTTATAAATGTTTTTTTTTGTCTTATCTAAAACTGCTGGGATGTAAAAAGTTATCCCATGCGAACTCGGTGTGTCAGTGTCAGATCACCCTCTGGCCTCCGGCCATCGGGGTGATCTTAGACTGACACACCGCATCCTCGTTGGAAAATTGAATAGAGTCATCAGTTCAGTTGAGTTTATATGTACGTTGTCGTACATCATGTAACCTGATTACCTGGTTTTATAAAAATAATTTATATGAAAAGTGTTCATGAAAATTATATTTACAAAAAGGTAACTATATCCCAAATGCCGAATTAAATAAAGTGTCTTCTAAGTTACTGACTGCAAGAGTAACTGCAATCATAAATGTTTTCGTGGGTTTGCAGACTTTGCATAGTAGTTGAGCTGAAATTTTTTGAATCGTCTTAATCCAACTATACGGAGGATTTCCCCTTTTCTCTTCAAATTCAAGAAACTTGATTATAAGTCAAATTGTGATAGCACAAAACCAGTCTCAACGTCACATAGACTATCTCCAATTTGAATGTAGAGAAATAGGAAAATAACTGTTGTGTCACGTGATCATTACATGGGTCTACTTAATTGTGACTGTTTATTTAACGCATCATGTAAATATAACGGAATTTGATGAGACTGTTATTAAAGAGAGAGGGTTAGCGCTATAGAACCAGGTTTAATCCACCATTTTCTACATTTGAAAATGCCTGAACCAAGTCAGGAATATGACAGTTCTTGTCTATTCGTTTTTGATGGGTTTTGTTATTTGATTTTGCCATGTGATTATGGACTTTCCATTTTGATTTTCCTCTGAGTTCAGTATTTTTGTGATTTTACTTTCTACTCGAATGTCACATAACTGTAATAAATAAGAAATAAAAAAGAATGATTTCCAAAATAAGTGGACCATAAAATTCGATACGAGACCAAATCAATTAGTTTTCGTTACATTTTATTCCCATAAGAAAAGAGAAAGAGCTTTTTTTAACATATTTAAGTATGTTATTCTTTATTTTATTTTATTGATTTCGATAATATTTATACATGGTGTAATTGCGTTCGTCTGTGTTACTCTTTCTTATTGCATTTTCATACGTCGTTGTATTCTTAAATATCTAAATTCTGTAATTCATATTTTTTTTGATTTTTTTTTTGTGTGTTTTTATATTTCGGAGGGGTTATGAGTCGGGAAAGGTGGAATGCCCCCTCACTTTCAAACTTGGGGAGGGAGGAGACAAAGCATATTCCTTTTTTGTTTGTACAGGTGTATGTTTTTTTCGTAGTGGTGATGGGTATATTAAAATTACAAATACAGAGGTGTAGGATTTTTTTAATGATTGCAATATTAGTATAACCGACGATTGGGTTAAAAAAAGAAAGACTATCGAGTGCTATTACTAAACCAATCTAACACATGGTAAAAAGCTTAAAATACGAAATGAAATACAATTTTACAATGTGTTGAATTAATAATGTCAAATATTGATAATAGCACAGTCCATTGAACTCGAAATAAAGCTATAAAGATGAAATTACTAGTATATCACGGATAAAGAGTTCACATAAGGCATCAAATACAAATATGACAAAGTTATTAATGTAACTGACTCTGTGGTGTGCCACAAATTGTGTGCAAGATGACGTTTGTCCTTAAATGTACTCCAGTACTGTGATGACCTTTCAATGTCTGACAAAAGGTGTTACTATGTGATGATGTCCAGATAAGATCACTGGTTACCTTTCACAAATATTTAAGTCAGACGTGACGATACTGCTTCTTACTCGGAGTAGTCCTTGCTTTCCTAATTTCCCTTGTTAAGGCAGATAAATCTGTGAGAGGCGGAAAGGCAATTTCGTTCTTAGACTTGTATCTTGACGCCCTTGTTATACACTTTTCTTGGAGTCCATATAGCAATGTTTCCATAATTGGATTTATCATGAACGAAGACTCGAAATAAACTAGCAATTATACCAGCTTGGGATTTTCTTTGTGATATTCTATATTTGACATTACATCTGTAAAGAAGAGAGTTGTCCTTGTTCGTCAATGTTGGGAAGTTGACACGTTTGTTAACGGGAGACGCCTATAGCATTTCTGGAGTACCATATTGCTCGTCCAGTCTCTTCCATATTCTCTGTAGGCCTCTTATTGGGTTGTTGTTTTTCGATTTATGTCGTGTTTGACAGACACTGGTGCTAGCCACTTAATCAGTAGATCTATCCGTTCCGAGTTCGAAACTTGTAATTCGTTTATGACGTTCATAAAGCTAGATTTTTAAGTGTGAAAGGGTTCAGCCCGGTCGCTAAAGTTTGTTAAATTGGGGAACAGTAGGTCCTGACGTAGTAGAAATCTGGTTATATCCGATGTTGGGTTGATCTATTGGTTGTTATCCGTTGGTTTGAAAGGTCGAACCACAAGTTTTGGTAACTGGTCCAAGGTCTTGGAATATATAGTAACTTCCGGTGCATTGACAGGGAAGATTGACTCAAGTACTGTCCGCATTGAAAGAGGGTCTTCAGAAATACTGTGACACTCTTTACTCGCGTAGTGGTATAAATTATAATTGTTTTATGTGGATTGTTAAATATTCTAAAGAACTTCTGGATAATTTTAAATCTCAGTCTTTTTCTGAAATTAGTTCTAACAAAACTTTTGATTTTCCAACCCTGCATACCACTATTCCCCATGTGAAATTGAAAAATAGCCTTAAAGAAATAATCCACAATGCCTTTCAACATAAAAATGGTAGCATACGCTATAGATTTATTACTTAGGGATACCATAAGGCATATGTTTTTAATAGCGAACAAAAGGGTAAAAACGTGCTACACAGAGGAACTAGTGATCAGTATGCTGGAGTTTCTTATCGACAACATTTTCGTTGAATTTGGAGGTAAACTTTTTCAACAAATTGTCGGCATTCCTATGGACACGAACTGTGCGCCTCTCCCTGATGACCTCTTCTTATTTTCATATGAATCGGAGTTCATTTAGACACTTGTCAAAAACAAGAAGATAAAAGAAGCCAGATTATTTAATTTCACTTTCAGATATATTGATGCTGTTCCTTTCATTAACAATCCGAACTTTTTATTGGGTTCCCTTAATATATTCCACAGAACTAGAAATTAAAAATACAACAGACACGGCTTCCTTTGCCTCTTTTTAAGACTTACACCTCGAATTTGACATACACAGTCATCTCAGTACCAGAATCTTTGACAAACGAGACGATGAAATGAATGTAATGAAAGGGTCAAGTTTATTATAGATTGAGAAAAATTGTAAGTAGCAAGAATGTTCAGTAAAGTAAGATCTACAAACACATCACCATCACCAAAACACAATTTGTCATGAATCTATCTGTGTAATTTGTTTAACACGCACATAGACCAAGGTGAGCGACACAGGCTCTTAAGAGCCTCTAGTTAATAGTTTCTGATGGCAAGTTCAGTGCCACGGATGGCCCGAATTCTGGTGCTTCTTGGCTTAGCTTAATAGCAACAGTTTTTCATCTTGGAAGCCGGGATTTTCTTGTACGGCATTTGTGTCAAGATGTTTATCAACGAAATCTTGCACAGGTTGGAGAAGATCACCAGACAGATCGCATGGCTGTCGTCGTACTATAGGATACGGGCCTCGGCCTCTGCGGCTGCAGCTTCTTTTTGTGCCTCGAAAAGGTTAAATTTGTCCTTCAGCTCTGCGTTTTCCCGACTTGCACGTGCGGCCTCTTGTTTTATTTGAGCTTTCCTACGTGTGGCTTCCTGTTTCATATCAAATTGTCTGAACAGTGCTTGTACCGGATCTTCTTACATTGCCTCATGTTGAAGGACTAGGACATGTTGTTCAACAAAGGCTATTTTTGACTTAGCAGCATCTGCCTTGAAGTTGGTACTCTTCCTCCATGCTAGGCTTGACAGACAAGCAAGAGCTTCCTCTGTGCGAGGTTTTCTCAACCTTTGAAGTCTTCGTTATATGTAACAAATGGCTTTAAGCCTGTTCAATGTGCTGTTTTTTTCTGCGACAATTAGTACAGGCTTGTACAATGTTGTCCTGTGCTGATAACAGTTGCTGGAGCTCTTTAGGTGGCGTTGCAACTTCCAATAACTGGAAAACAGTACCTTAGCAGATGGCCTCTAGTTCCATAACTTGTCACGTTTTTCCATGAATGCTCCCTGACCTTTTTCTGTGATGTCACTTGTCTAGTCTCGGGAATATCCTTTAAGTGTGCAACAGCACACGGGTTTTTGATTGGCTGTCAATAATCCACTGGATGTTCCGCTTGTACTTGGAGTTCTTTTTCTTGCGTTATCTGTGAGATTGTATTGTAATGGCCTGACCATTTAGTATAACCGACGATTGGGTTCAAGTAAGAAAGACTACCAGGTGCTTTATTCCTAAACCAATCTAACAAATGGTAAAAAGCTGAAAATACAAAATGAAGTACAATGTGTAATTTTTTGTTAATGTATGCAATGTCATACATAGATAATAGCACAGATAATTGAACGCAATATAAAGCTACAATCATAAAGGTGAAATTTCTAGTATATCACAAATAAAGATTTCAAATAAGTGACGAACGGATTAAAGGCTTCAAATACAAATTTATTGATGTAACTCACTCTGTGGAACATGTAAGACATGTTCTGAACATCCATTCTAGTACACTCTAATTCCAATTAAATAACCTACACTAGTACTAAGATAGGACACAGTTAGTGATAGAGTGTTAAAAAAGCTCGTCCGATGACAGGGGAACCGCCTTGTTTATCTCGTGGTAGCATGTTCGTCTTGAGTTCGGAAGGCCGTGGGTTCGAGCTCTAACCGGGTCAAATCAAAGACTTAAAATAAAATTGAATTTGCTTCTTCTCCGCTAAGCACGCACCAAAAAGGAGTAAAATCAAAGACTGGTCGACTCGGAATCAGAATAATGTGTCCGGTGTAGGTGACATGTCTTCCTACGGACTGTTACATTGTGAACAAGCACGTTAAAAATCAAACTCTATGTTGGTCTAGTACAAAGCAGGGTAACTTTTCATATTGCATTAACATGTTCTCGTTCTGAATATGCATATTAATTTGACGCTGGACGTTTAGCAGCCATCTATCATCATCATCCGATGACAAGGGCTTCTAGTATTAATAGGGAGTAAAACTAGCATTACATACTATTTTATGGAATTTATGCGATTGTAATACAAGTGCAAGGTTAATCTAGCTTTAAAACCAGGTTTAACCCACCATTTCCTACATAAGAAAATGCCTTTACCAAGCCAGGAATATTACAGTGTTTTCAAATCGTTTGATGTCAAACAGTGTTTGTGCTTTTGATTATCCTTTTTTTTTTAAAAGGACTATTCGTTTTAGAATTTCCCTTGGAGTTCGGTATAATTGTTCTACTTTTGATGTAGATGTGCAAGGGTAATCGTCCCACATTAATATTACTGAATTGTCTTATAAACTTGACTTCAGTTATTGTTGTCATTTTCACTTAAACACACAATTGTAATGCAAAAAGGATGAGAATATGTAAAAAACGCACAATGATATATGCCTACTTTCGACCGATTTGATCCCTTTTGTGTAGACGAAACGCGCGTCTGGCGTACTAAATTATAATCCTAGTACCTTTGCTAACTATTTACACCACTGGGGTCGATGCCACTGCTGATGGACATTTCGTTCCCGTGGGTATCACCAGTCCAGTAGTCAACACTTCCGTGTTGACATGAATATCAATAATGTGGTCATTTTAATAAATGTCCTGTTTACAAGCTTTGAATTTGTCGAAAAACTAAGGATTTTCTTATTCCAGGCATAGATTACCTGAGCCGTATTTGGCACAACTTTTTGGAATTTTGGATCCTCAATGCTTTTCAACTTTTTACTAGTTTGGCTTTAGAAATATTTTGATATGAGCGTCACTGATGAGTCTTATGTAGACGAAACGCGCGTCTGGCGTACTAAATTATAATACTGGTACCTTTGATAATTATTGAACAGCGATATACTACTGTTGCCTTTATTTAATACAAGATGCTTGTATCTACGTTGGCAATTCTTTTTGATGAAACAAAACATGACCAATTCTTGAAATTTGTCTATTAGTTTGGAATGCGGAATACTTGTGTAAAGTGTAGAAAAGTCTAATGTTTTAATACTAATGCAAAATGAAAGGGCCTTAGATTAAAATTGAGAATGGGAATTGTGTAAAAGAGATTGTATGTACTTTAAAAGGGATCTTGTTTTTAGTATCCACATTTGATTCTCACCATCTCTAGAATAGGTAGTTCAAAAATAACTGTGAAGCGAATTTTAATTGCTTACAAAATTGATGTTGATAATTTAGAAAGAGGTTTCGTGGAGCACTTGGAAAAACCCAGCAATATAATTTTGATTGTAAGGACACTTATGTAGTTAAGGTATCCAATACAGTGATTGAAGATCCAGTTCTTAATCGTTGGATGAAATTCCAAAGGAACGTATAACAGACCTATGATTATCCAGAATTTCCTCTTTGGTAAGTGTCGTGGGGTTATATTTTAGTTTCCAAGTGAATTGTCAATACCTAAGTCATTTATCAAGCAGTTTTAGTAATGTGATCACTGGAGTATGATAAACACACAAAAACGTGTTGTTTGTGTCTTTATCTGCGGGAACAATAAAATATTTGTGATGGAGGTAGGATAAGTTTTTTTTTAACATTGGGGTCTTTAAATATAAATGTAGCATGGGTATTCATAGACTTATTCAGTTTCTTATTCCTGATTTGTATCAACGACCTGACAGCCATAATCCATTCGGAAAGAGTATCTACGTTTTCCTACTCGCGTTTAATTCATTGCATGGCATAATTCTGGACTGAATCCACCAGTATTTTGAAGTACACGGATATGAAAGTAGCGCATATGCGGAAGTTCAAATCAAAACAATATTAATGTTTTGTTCTTGCAACACGTTGATGTTGCAGGTATATCTTTTGTAGTCTTCGATAAATACATTCACAAATTTTCTTAGTTGCAACTAGAGAATGACATTTTGTATTAACCCATGTACGTTATAAAGAGTTTGATGACCGTAAATCTTTTTGTAGTGTGTATTTCACTGAATAACTCATTTATTTATTACCCACATCTCCTTTGAAACATATATTTAAAACAAATGATTTTTGTCGAGCCTTCGACTTTAGTCGAAAAAGCGAGACTAAGCGATCCTACATTCCGTCGTCGTCGGTGTCGTCGTCGGCGGCGTCCACAAATATTCACTCTGTGGTTAAAGTTTTTGAAATTTTAATAACTTTCTTAAACTATACATGATTTCTACCAAACTTGGACAGAAGCTTGTTTATGATCATAAGATAGTATCCTGACGTAAATTTTGTAAAAAAATAAATCCATTTTTTCCATATTTTACTTTTGAATGGACTTAGTTTTTCTGCGGGGAAACATTACATTCACTCTGTGGTTAAAGTTTTTAAAATTTTAATAACTTTCTTAAACTATACATGATTTCTACCAAACTTGGACAGAAGCTTGTTTATGATCATAAGATAGTATCCTGACGTAAATTTTGTAAAAAAATAAATCCATTTTTTCCATATTTTACTTTTGAATGGAATTAGTTTTTCTGCGGGGAAACATTACATTCACTCTGTGGTTAAAGTTTTTAAAATTTTAATAACTTTCTTAAACTATCCTGGTTTTTTTTACCAAACTTGGACAGAAGCTTGTTCATGATCATAATATAGTATCCAGAAGAAAATTTTGTAAAAATAAAATTCCATTTTTCCATATTTTACTTGTAAATGGACATAGTTTTACTACTGGGAAACATTTAATTCACTCTTTGGTTAAAGTTTTTAAAATTTTAATAACTTTCTTAAACTATCCTGGGTTTGTACCAAACTTGGACAGAAGCTTAATAATGATCATAAAATAGTATCCAGAAGTAAATTTTGTAAAAAAATAAATCCATGTTTTCCGTATTTTACTTTTAAATGGACTTACATTTTCTTCCAGTTAACCATACATACATACACAGTCTGCAGTTGTTTTTAAACATTTATTAGATTCATAAACTATCCTGGATTTTAACCAAACTTTTACAGAAGCTTCTTACAATCAGAAGATTGTATCAAAAGGAATATTTCTATTGAGTTTTTTCCTCATTTTTGTTGAGCCTGCAATTTACAGCAAAAGTAGGCGAGACACTGGGTTCCGCGGAACCCTTACAAATTTTTCATAATACCTTCTACAAGAAGATGAATGGTTTTCTTTTAGGAGACCTTCGAATTTCCTTAGGAAAACTTGAGATATTGCACAAGAACACGTGGGGCACAGTGTGTAGCGGCACTTTTGATGAAACTGAGGCTCGGGTCGCTTGCAAGCAGCTTGGTTACAGGTGATTACATAGTATATACATTTGTTGATCAAAAGTACGTATCCAAATAGTTGCCTTTTGCACTTTTTCGTTGAGGATTTTATGGTGTATTGAATAAATGTATATGTTGGATTTTTTTTGAGCAATTCATTTGATAATTTAATCAAAATTCAACCTATAATCAACTGAATTAAAAGCATATCAACAATGGTTTCTTTTTATCAGAAATGGAAGTGTTCTAGAAAAAACAGTAACGACTGGCACTTCAATAGTATGGTTGGACACAATCAAATGCAATGGAGGAGAAAATAAATTAACTGATTGTACACATCCTGAATGGGGTACACATTCTTGCAGCCATGGAAATGTTGTTGGAATTCGTTGTTGTGAAGGAGAAGGTATGCTATGCCTTTGTTTTGTAAAAATGGCAAAATGTTCTAAACAGTGAAGAAGAATTCGAACTCGGGTCAACTAATTAATAATCTGTATTACATAGTTCATATCGAAGTTTTCACATATCAATGTCGGATCAAAAGACAACATATCGTAAAGATTTACAGATTATAAGAGTCAGTTTCGAAAAAAGGTCAAGATATGAAGTATAACTTCTACTTTGGGAAGTACTTTAATCCCAAAATATATAACACAAACACAGTTTGAAAAAGTACAATGTAAAATTGAAAATATCCCAAGTCACCATATACATTTAATTTTTAAATATAAATGTATTTCAGACCCAAAAGCACCATATAAATAACTGGAATGAACACAACTATAGTCAGAACTATGACATACTACATGTGACAGTTCTTACTTTCCATTAGAATAAGGAAATTTTGGTTATTTAGGATGATAAACCATAAATAATTATTACTAACGCAAAAACGGAAAACTACTGAACTACATGTTACCTCATAAAGGCATAACAAGAATGTGTAAAAGGGGGTGATGTGGGGGATTAAACATAATTGTTATGTATACCGCTAAACGCGACCTAATAAGGAAAAAAAGATCCAGTACAACACAATTGTAATTTCGTACAATTGAAAATATCCCAAGTCACCATATATACTGCATAAATGTACAAATCAAATCAAATCAAATCAAATATATGTTATTGCTTATCAAAGCGCCCACAAGGAGCAGAACAATCAACATTAATTACATAAACGATTACAAGTGATTCAATATGATAAAGACACAATGTTATAAAAAAAAATATTAATTAAGACAAGCAGAAGAATACAACAAGCACAGTGGTTAATGATATAACTAGGTTATGAAAAAGGGGTCACTAGGCATTACTATATCTATATATCATTTAAGAAAACATTCCAATATGAGGATACATTTTCCAATAATTCTCCTAGTTTCTGGAGTATGAAAAAATCTTCAGAAGACATAAGCTAAATAATTTGTGATATATCTAAACCAATTAAAAATTTAAACCGTTGTTTTATTTCATTTAAAAAGTGCAGACGAATATTTGAAAGTTTGTGGCACTGAAGAAGAAAATGAATTTCATCCTCAACCTCAGTACTACACAATTTACAGATACGTTCTGACACTTCAGATTTTTGTACCTTCCCCTCTAAATCGTGAGCACTGATACGGAATTTTGTTAAGTAATTTCTATATTCAAAATTTTCCTGCAAAAGGTAATTTTCTAAGCAAAATCTGCTATTAAAAAGTCTATAAGTTATGGGCTTGTTCCAATATAGTTTATTGCCTCTGAAATCATTATTAAGCTCAGTTTGCCATATTATATCATATTTTGATTAGATATAGGAAGATGTGGTGTGAGTGCCAATGAGACAACTCTCCATCCAAACAACAATTCAAAAATTAAACCATTATAGGTTAAAGTACGGCCTTCAACACGGAGTCTTGGCTCACACCGAACAACAAGCTATAAAGGGCCCCAAAATAACTAGTGTAAAACCATTCAAACGGGAAAACCAACGGTCTAATCTATATAAACAAAACCTTTTTGGAATAAATAGTTTGTCTTTAAATTAAGTGTATAGTTTTCATTGAAGCTAAAGTATTTGAATAAAGTTTGAGTACTTGTATACCAGCTCTTTTTCTGCTCATCATGTAGAGACTTTGAAAGGTTGAAAGCCTCTTTTAATAATAAACCATCAGATTTTTTAAAACGTATATAGTATTTAAACATATTTAATAAAATCTCCAAATATAGAGGATATCTGCCCAGTTCACCCATAACTGCAATATTTGTGGCTTTTTTTACTTACTCCAAGTATAAATGTACAAAAGCTTAAATGAGCTTTATCTACTGCCAGGTTTCCGCATAGTTTTTTGAAATAGTTATTCCCTTGAGTATTTGGTTTGTGAAAGTTAATGTCACCCCATATTTCACTGCCATACATTAAGACTGATTTAACTGTATGGTCAAAAACTTGAAGTAGAGTTTTTATTTTTGATTGATGACCTGAGAAGCATTTTTTTGTTTAAATAAGGTCTTTAGCCCTTTATTATGTACATTTCATGTTGGGCATCTGTAAATTTGCCATCAACACTAAATTTGACACCCAAATAGGTATATTTTTAGTGTTAATAAGGGAGATATTATTTAAAGGAAATTGAGTAGAAAGAAATCTACCAGAATTACTAAAAATCATGACTTTGGATTTATTAATATTAACTTCGAGTCCCCAACTATTGCAATAGATCTGTAGTTTTTCAAGACATTCTTGTAGACCCCTAGAAGTTTCAGAAAGCAGAATTAGATCATCTGCATACATCAGAAAATTAAGATTTGTATTATTTAGTTTAACTGGATAGCAATCCTCATCAAATATATCGGGAATATCATAAACAAAAATGTTGTAGGAGATGGGACTTAAATGATCCCCCTGTCTCACTCCTATAAAAGATGAAAAAGTGTCAGTTACATGATTGGGGTCAATTTTCAATGACAATAAAGTTTTATTATATATATCTTTAATGCTCTTCAACTTTGAACTTGTTTTGCTTTATAAATATTTTGATATGAGCGTCACTGATGAGTCTTATGTAGACGAAACGCGCGTCTGGCGTACTAAATTATAATCCTGTTACCTTTGATAACTATTTACACCACTGGGTCGATGCAACTGCTGGTGGACGTGTCGTCCCCGAGGGTATCACCAGCCAAGTAGTCAACATTTCGGTGTTGACATTAATATCAATAATGTGGTCATTTTTTTAAATTTCCTGTTTACAAAACATTGAATTTTATGAAAAACTAAGGATTTTCTTATCCCAGGCATAGATTACCTGAGCCGTATTTTGCACAATTTTTTGGAATTTTGGATCCTCAATGCTCTTCAACTTTGAACTTGTTTGGCTTTATGAATATTTTGATATGAGCGTCACTGATGAGTCTTATGTAGACGAAACGCGCGTCTGGCGTACTAAATTATAATCCTGGTACCTTTGATAACTATTTACACCACTGGGTCGATACCACTGCTTGTGGACGTTTCGTCCCCAAAGGTATCACCAGCCCAGTAGTCAACATTTCGGTGTTGACATGAATATCAATAATGTGGTCATTTTTATAAATTTTCCTGTTTACAAAACATCGAATTTTACGAAAATCTAAGGATTTTCTCATCCCAGGCATAGATTACCTTAGCCATATTTGGCACAACTTTTTGGAATTTTGGATCCTCAGTGCTCTTGAACTTTGAACTTGTTTTGCTTTATAAATATTTTGATATGAGCGTCACTGGTGAGTCTTATGTAGATGAAACGCGCGTCTGGCGTACTAAATTATAATCCTGGTACTTTGATAACTATTTACACCACTGGGTCGATGCCACTGCTTGTTAACGTTTCGTCCCCGAGGGTATCACCAGCCCAGTAGTCAACATTTCGGTGTTGACATGAATATTAATAATGTGGTCATTTTTATAAATTTCCTGTTTACAAAACATTGATTTTTACGAAAATCTAAGGATTTTCTCATCCCAGGCATAAATTGCCATAGCCGTATATGCCACAACTTTTTGGAATTTTGGATCCTCAATGCTCTTGAACTTTGAACTTGTTTTGCTTTATAACTATTTTGATATGAGCGTCACTGGTGAGTCTTATGTAGACGAAACACGCGTCTGGCGTACTAAATTATAATCCTGGTACCTTTGATAACTATTTAACAACATTATAAAATGGATCACTAACACCAAGTTTTCTTAATTTATAAAACAAGCCTTCATGCCAAACTTGATCAAAGGCTTTTTTGAAATCAATAAAGTAGGTATACAAATGTTTTAAACCTGTTTGAGTATATTTCTCAATAAGACATTTTATGACAAACATATGATCTGAAGTACGCTTGCCTTTGCAGAAACCAATTTGCTGAGGACAAATTATATTTCTTTTAATACAAAGTAAGATTTTTTGTAAATACTTTACTGAGACAACTAGTCACAGTTAGTCCACGATAATTTGATTGACCATCCTTTGAATCATTTTTGAATAGGGCAGTTATAAAACCATTATCCCATATCTGAGGATAGTTTCAATTTTAAAGTATTTTTTTTTTTATTAAAAACATGATTTAAACATGATAGAAAACTTTAAAATTGTCTGTTTTTTATCATCTCATTTTAAATACTGTCAGGGCCACATAATGTTTTATTCTTTAATGTATGAATTGCATCAGAAATGTCTTTATCTGTGATAAGGATATCTAACTCAGTAAAAACTTTTGCATTTTCCAAATTATGTAAAAATTCTATTATATTAAGAGAAGGGGTTACTGGTTTTTTGTTCAGATTTTTAAAATGTACATGTATGCCCCTTTCAGACCCTTATCATATTAGATGCCTCTTTTTAAAAGCAATCATTGTATATATAAACAAAAGAACCATAGGAATTATGGAATGAACACAAACAAAATCAAAACAACGGCATACTACATGTCAAGAATATGGCAGTTGTTATCCAAAAGCTCATTTCTGTTTCTGTTGGCGTTTGTTTTTGTAGCAATTCATTGTTTCTGTTGTTCCGTTGTTTTCCTTTTATAGTTGTAGTGTTTCCATCGATTTTGGTTTGAGACCCGGATTTTTTTCCACTTAATTGTTTTATGACTGTTGAACAGCGGTATGCTACTGTTGCCTTTATTTGTAAAAGAATGCAAATGTAAATTTAAAACAACACGAACCCTAAAATCCGATACTTAACCATAATACTGTAATAATTTAAGTTATGCAATTCCTTTACACACTTGTGTACTTAAGTTTCAAATTATTCAGACCACTGATTCATGGTAAAGTAAAAAACTTTAACCCTGTAAGGACCAAATGTCACATTATCACATGTTCAGTAATACTGAAGTTGGGTTCAACACCAAAATTTGGCATTAGGGTTATACAGTTCATGCCATAATGAGCATATATTCCCACCTTTAAATTGACGTGAGCCAGTCATTTTGCTATCAATTCCCTTAACCGAAATCTATAAACTGATATGATTTGGACGCACTTATCAATCGACGAACGAAACGGACAGCTGAACGACGAACAGATTAGAATAAATCACAATGCCCCTTACTGTCGCTGTTAGGGCATTAAAACCTTTAAACTTAAAGTATGAAAGTAAGTGCTTTTAAAAACAAATCTCGTAAGGTTCCACCAGCTAGTGGTCGCCGTCGTATGTCATATTCCTTTTTTTAATGTTCTACCTAACAGTTTATTATATTTGTATGCATTGTATTTAAGTTACCTCGACATTACAATAGTATAGATGGGAGAACTTTTTATCTACATCAACCTTCGATACAGTAAAAACAGACACAAAATGGTCAATTCGATTTTTTTTTCTTTTTAGATCACCTGCAAATGTTCTGTTGAATGTTGATATTGTCAGTTTTTAATTTATGAGACTTTGTTAGGTGAACTGAAAGAGTTATTATGAGAGCAAAATTATTGATTTATTGAAGTGTATTTTAGGTTCCCTAATTTTTATATGGACAACAAAACATTCATGGGAGATATGTGTTGTAATTCTGTGGTTTACTTGTTGTAATGTACCATTATATTATTTATTTATGTGTTTCTCTATCCAGAGTGTTTTATGTTTATTTGTACTGTATTCCTGTCACGTATTTTTGTCATTTTAGTGATATTTTTAACATTGTCATAAAAGCGTGTGGTTTTGGCTATCCATAAAACCAAGCTCAACCCACCAACTTTTAATTGATTAAAACCGATCCTATACTTCGTTAAAAATCGTTTACAAAAAATTTGCTCTAAGTATTCTTTCAAAGCTTAACTATTTGCCGTACTATTACAGCGTATCCCCATAACTTATATAGGAGTATGCCCTTCCTACACAGGTCATTGGATCTTGACTGTATTTGAATTCTCAGGTTAAGTTTCTGTTTCTTCCTCGTTAACAGGTTAAACATTTGGTATGTGTATGTGTATTTTTTTTTATTATATTTTACTTAATTTGTACTTTATTTCATTATGTTTTACTAAACTATTAGTGCTATGTCTGCCGGGTCCCAATTATTATCACGTTAACCGATAATGTCTGTTTGTGTTGCTTACCCTCTTTTGTCAGTATAACGAAACGATAAGCAACTGTCATATTAGTGGGAGGTTTAGCTAGCAATAAATACAGATTAACCCATCATTTTCTTACTAAGTCAGGACTTATGATAATTGTTTGCATTCTATCCGGAGTCAACTTTCTTTTGAAAATATTAAAAATTTATTTTACAGACAGTCTTTAGTCATATTCTGCTCCATAGTAAGATGGCTTGTTTTGCATGCTTAGTTTTATTGATTTATTATTTGTAACATCTAGTCACATATTTATACTTTTGATATTTAATGCGTTTTGTTAAAATATACTATTTCACCTTTTTTTGTCTTTTAGAAAATGTTGTTTGTACTGTATTAAGACCCCTCTACCAAGAAATTTGTTTATTTTAAATTTTATGTTAATTTTGCATGCACACGTATACAAATTGCGGTTTTTATCCAACGCAATCATAGGTTTGAATGTTGTTTTCAATTTAGACTTGTTTATATATATATATATTTCAAAGGCGATGTACGTATTGTATCAGGCAGACTGGAGATATATTACTACGGAACATGGGGAACAATTTGTGATGACAACTTTGACGATAGAGATGCCACTGTTGCTTGTAGGCAACTTGGATACAAGTAGGTCAAAGCCAGTTGATTAACATATTATGTTGTAGCAATTGACACTGAAATATGTTAATATATTGGACCCACTTCAAGTTATATTCAAGTCTATAGGATCATAGTTAGATATAGTACCAATTTACATTCGTAGAACTAGATTTTCCATTTTCCTTGAGCAGAAGACCACGAAATGTTGGATATTCAAAAATATTTGCGAAACAAAATAGGAATTAGATTACTTAGCAATTGTATTTCTATTTTTTTTCCTTCAACCACTCTTGAATGCTACCCATGTAAGTTCTGAGAGGAAGAACAGACTCACAGTTCAGGATATCTTGTTACCGCATCCCTTTATCTATGTTCGTTCTTTTCATATAACCTCTCATGTAAGAACTGTGAACCACTTGAACAATCTCAGCATTTGTGTGTCAAAATAACAATCGTTAAATTCGTCTTTTATGGTCACATGTGTGATTTAACTTTCTACATTCAAAGAGTATACTGGCCTGTGTTTACTGCTTTATCACTTACTATTAAACAATGAAAACAACATGTATAAATTGCATGTGTCCGAACCGCATTCCTGTTTCCAGGAATGCTCAAAGCCGATTTTTTTAAAGCCAAGGATATATAAGAACCGTAATAGTTAATAAAGAGCTATATAACCAACTTATCTTTTGATTAAACATCTTTCAGAGGAACAATACCGTCGTTTTCTGTTATCCGTATCTTTCCAATTTCCTAATGCTGACTTCATACTGTAGATTGCAAGGACGAAAGAAAAACACGAGCAATTTCAAGTACTGCTCCTCCCACTAAATAATTCAAAATTAGGTAAATATTGAACGCTTCTATCCCATTGAACTTGAAATAAACGATACAATGTTAAGTCTTCCTTAAGCTTATATCTGGACTTACGTCTAGAAATTTACATTGAGAGTCGGTTGAGAGTAAAACTTTACGACAAAAAAGATGATTTCAGCTTCCTTATTCTCAATTTTCCATTTCTATGTAGCAACATTCCAGTAGAGTCTGCATATTGAGTATATATCTCCCAGTTGATAATATATCCCAGAGCATGATGATTTTCTTGATAGAGTGGTGTTGCCTACAAGGAAGCCATCAAACCAAGTGTTCCAAGCGGAGGATTTGAAATTATCCCTTCAAAAAATTTCAGGACCCCACCACGAGTTGGTTGACCGTCACAGAATATCTATTTTACAGATGACGGCGAATATGTTCCGATTGTCGAAAAGACAATCTCAACGTCTTTCCTCGTGACTTACCGAATAAGACTTATTATTGGGTTTGTTATTAAACCAAAACAAGATCTTTCTAAAACAAGATATGTAAATAATCATTCCTATGCTATTGATACTTGTGACAGGTAATTTACATGACGTTTGATTTGATTTTCCAGCATATCAACGTTTTGTTTTGTTCGTAGTTTATTATACATATTATTAATCAGTTTTACTTTATTGGAATATAGGTCGTTTGAACAAGTTTTATTTTATTATATTTCTCTTATGGTGTTACACCACTAATTCAGGCCCGGCCAGAAAGCACATACCAGAAAGTAGTACATGTTTCACACAAAATAGTTCCTACGCATGAGTGTAACTTTCAAAATATGTAGAATATTTATGTTTGTATTTTTGAAAGCTGAAGGACTGGTGATCATTGTAGAACACTTTTGGACTTTTAATTTTGAATATAAAAAAACTGCATCAAATTTTATAAAGAGGGTTCATTTGGTCTGTTTGTCAGATCTGAAGTACCTGTTTTGGTACATCTGAAGTTCCGGGAACCAGTTCTTTCTTTTATGCCATGTAAGGTATGTTGATTTTTTTTAGTACAAGACACCATAAAGTGTTGCTTTGAAATGCAATGATTGCCACTTTATTTGAACTTAAAATAAAAGAGGTGTGCCTGTTTGAAACGTAGACATTTAACATAGAAAGCAATGGGACCATGAATTAGTGGTGTGCTTCCTTATGGTTGTGGCCCGTTATGTATTTTTGCATGAATAGATATGCACGGAGTGTGATACGGAAACTGCGTTAATTTGATTGGATATTACAGCATTTCCATTGGCTATTCGTTAGGTCATTGACAACTTTCAAACGTTAAGACGATGTACATGTCGTTCATGGCAACTGCCATTTGATTTCTTCAAGATATATACAAAAAACTTACTATTTTTCACCTGGAAATCTTTATGTCAAATTTTATAACAGTCTGAAACATACAAAAAGATACAAAATGTCTAATGTTGAATTCCAAACCAGAAAAGGACAGATGACGTCATACTGATTTATGTATTTGCCAAAGCCTAGATCAAAGATTCGTATAATTTTTTATTAAGCATACTCTTGTTGACCATAAGAGAAATAGGTTTTACAACTAGTGAGAAAAAAAAGTAATGATAAATTCGCCGAAGTCTCGTTTATTATTACATGTATATTGAAATTGAATAACACGAGTTGATATTAAGCGATATCCAATTCTAACTCGTTATGAAACCTATTATTATCTACAGATCGGAGAGACAGTCTCATAGCAATTGTTGTCTTTTTTTTAACTGATGCAGAAAAGGGACAAAGACGAAGCAACAATGATATTTACCTGGGAGATATTATAAAATTGTCCTGCTATTACTCTTATGAAATTTAAAAGATAGTTTTTCTACATGCGGAAATGTCTCTATCAAGGCAGAAATATGACAATTGCATTCGTTTGAAGTGTAAAACAAAGTAAATCCAAAATATTCTTCATAAAGAAATACCGGTACCTAGTTAGGAATAGGAGATTTGTTTTTCTTTCGTTTGAAGTGTTTGAGCTCTTTATTTTGCCATTTGATAAAGGACTTTCTGGGTTTTCCCAATTTTCCTTGGAGTTCGTTTTTTTTGTTATTTTACTTTTGAGTGGACTGGTAAGTCTTGTCAACAAACCAACTCACTTTATCAGTCATACAGGTAACATGACTTTTTGAGATTCAATACCCGTAAAAGAATGTGAAACTATACCTATTGAAAGCCGCTAGCTAAAATATCTTACCAATTACACCAAAGCGATCCCAGATTATGAAGACGACATCATACCAATACAATAAATTTGTATGTTTTAGTTCTAATGATATGTCGCGTAGATTTTCTTATTCTTTTTTAATTGATTCTGGAAAGACATATATGAATTTCAAATAACGACTACATACATTCACATACAGATTATACTGTTTTTGATATTTCAGAGTTTATCGCACAAATCAAAGCAGAATAGTCTATGACGTCATTGTTGTCCGATGAAAAATTAGTAGAAAAGTCTGTGGAATGAAATAATATTTCATTCTTTTTATACAGAAAAAACATACTGATGTATAATAACTGCATCTATTTTTAAACGATAACATCTAGCCAAACACTGTTACGTAAATCTAAAATTGGTCATCATATCCTAACATTCAGAAATCATATAGAAGGTTATATCAGTATGGCAAGGTATCAAAATTAGGTAATTTTCAGTTTTGCAGTTCTGCAGTTTTTAATTAACTGTAGGAAGTTTGAAACTCAAAAAGTAAATGTGTAAGTAAAATTTGAAATAAACAAGGATTTGAACTAAATCTCGTTGGAGAAATGCGTTGTCAACATTGGCACAGATAAACAGATTTGTTTATATTCATGGGGGCAATAGCTTTATTATTAAGTACAGTCAATCTTCTTAAAAGCAAAACGAGTTTTAAGATTTACGCAAAATTTCCATTTTTAAACTTCTAAACAAAGGAACGTGCCAGTTTCTCAACGAGTACAAATTGCGGTTGTCATTTGTAGTAATAAAAATTAAAAAAAATATAGATCTGATCTGTGATGATATTTGAGAAGTTGAATTGAAAGTTTTTATCTAAATGTTACATTACAACCAGTTTTTTTGGTTGGGTTCGAATTGCTATTTTGTTTAGTTTTCTATGTTTTTTTATATACTGTTGCATGTCTTTTTCAGGGCGTTGTCAATTTTTTTTCCACTTATGAATTTGTTTGAATGTCCTTTTGGTATCTTTTAACTCTCTTTAACGATATTTTCTTTTTACAGCAGTGGAAAATTCGTTGGTGCAAAAGAAAATGGTACTGGACCAATATGGCTTGATGATATTCACTGCTCTGGAAATGAACCCACATTGGGTAATTGTTCAAACAGCGGATTAGGTGAGGTAGACTGTGTACACCGCCAAGACGTAGGAATTGAATGTTCGGACTCGAAAGAGGGTTAATATTAGTATTATTTATAAATATAATATCCCATTCAAAACATTTCAAACATTAAGCATGCAGTATATACCGAATTCGTACGCAGTGGAATGTGGCTTAAAAATGACAATATTAACTTCATGAAAGTCCTTTTTTGTTTTATTTTAAAACCTTGCTATACCCCTTTTAAAAATGGCTGGATCCGCCCCTGTATATGCGTTTTCAGATTCATCACTCAACAAATTCCTGTTTACCTTATACTTTGGCGGGCGGGTATCATTAGTGAGTTGTAGCTCACAGATTCACTTGTTAATTTGTGTTTAAAATAATGAAGTTGACAGAGATTGTAACAACTCACAATGTTTCTGATTTTAGAATAGTCCATAAAGAGGAAGGTTTTTGAGGGAGCATCGGGTCGTGTAAGTGGGTTTTTTTTCAGTAAAAAAGCTGTTTCATTAAACTCTGTCTCACTCCTGATTTTATCCATATAAAAACAAATTCACAAAATACAAATACTATTAACAAAACAATAGAATATCTAAAGAAAATGGATATTGAATGTACTAAATGGCCTGTTGTATGTCCACATATATTATATGGTATTCAAGTCTCAGAAAGTGTATTATATATGACATTCCCGGCTTAGAGTTTATATTCCCTGAGCCGTAGGCGAAGGAGATATTAACAATAAGCAGGAAATGTCACATTATATACCCTGTCTGAGACCTAAATTACACATATATTACGGATTAACACCCTTAATGACAAAGCGACATATGTGTCGTTTGTGTGCTGATGCCAAAGCGACATATATGTCGTTTGGGGTTTGTCAGCCTCTGACATTATTGTAGTGTTCTGTGTAGCTTTATACTACGTCACATAGTAACATGTGTGATGATGACGGTTTTTTTGGGGGGGGTTCCAATTGGGGTAAAAACGTCTTATATATACACCGGCAGTTTCCTGAATATATATAAACTGACATCTCTGTGTTGTTATCCAATCACAAAACTCGACACATTTGTAATCCGTAATATAAGCTAAGATCCTTTTTACGAGAAAAAAAATCAAATGAAATTAAGCGATTATAAAAATAAGAAAATGTGGTATGATTTTCAATGAAACAACTCTCCACATTATACCATATAACCCAGAAATAAACATCATATAAGTCATCGTATGGCCTTTAACAATGAGTAAAACCCATACGGCACAGTCAGCTATAACTGGGCCCGAAATGACAAATGTAAAACAACTAAAATAAAAAATAGAAAAATAACGGTCTGATTCATGTACAAAGTAATGAACGAAAAACAAATGTGTTATACAGCAACAAACGAAAAGCACTAAATTACACGCTCCTGATTTGATCTTTTTTGTCATTTCTCTAAATTTGAGTTTATTAGAGAATTTATTTTAAGTAACCGTTTTGCGAGACTAAAGACGAAAAGGGGCTTGACATTCATTTTATGCGCACTACAGCAAGGCATAGCTTGGGGAAAAAAAATATGATGTTTATCTTGATATTGTTTTTGTGTCTTCATGCATTGTAAAACATAGCAATATATTTATCTGTTCTGATTTTTAATCCCTGAGTATATGAAATATTGTCCGCATTGAAATTTCCTTTGTGTTATCCCCGCCATAAAACAGACTTATATTTATATAAACCAGACTCATGTTAATGTTTGCATTTGTTTGTTGTTGCACTTCAGTGTTTCTGTTGTACCGTTTTTTTCTCTTACAGTTGATGTGTTTTCCTCGGTTTTAGTTTGTAAATAAACTCATCATAGATAACCGGTATTTGTTTCCTCTCAATCGATTTATGACTTTTGATCAGTGGTATACTTCTGTTGCCTATTTATAACGAATCTTACTGTTTATCGATACCAATGCAAGCTATCATCGTTGAAATAATAAGCTGTTTGAACTCAGAAATTAATTTTGTTGCAATAATTTTTGATTCCGTGCCATCCTACAGACATACATAAGTATAAAGTTATGTACAAAACTAGGAATTTGATCATAAACGAAGATGATTTGCCTTACTAAGGCGAATAAATTTTTTTTCAACGTTCAGATATAATTATGATTATTCGATATACCACTTATCCGTCCAGTGTTAGGACAGTTCATTGCTATTTATAAAGTTTCTTAACCTTTACGGTTTTTCTTTTCCTAACTTGCTTTTTTAAATACAGATTTCCGAAATAAGACATGCTCTTTTTTAGCTCACCTGGCCTAAAGGGCCAATTGAGCTTTTCCAATCACTTTGCGTCCGTCGTCCGTCGTTAACTTTTACAAAAATCTTCTCCTCTGAAACAACTCAACCAAATTAAACCAAACTTGGCCACAATCATCCCTAGCGTATCTAGTTTAAAAAATGTGTCCGGTGACCCGGCCAACCAACCAAGATGGCTGCCATGGCTAAAAATAGAAAATAGCGGTAAAATGCATATTTTGGCTTATAACTCAAAAACCAAAGCATTTATGGGCAAATCTGACAGGGTAAAATTGTTCATGAGGTCAACATCTATCTGCCCTAAAATTTGCAGATGAATCGATCAACCCGTTGTTGGGTTGCTGTCACTGAATTGGTTTATTAAGGATATTTAACTGTTTTTAACCGGATTTTTGTGACAAAAATGTCGGTTATTGATTTGGGGATGTACGACGTGCAGTCGGGCGGACAGCAATCAAATGTTATCCGTGCATTTACTCATGAACCGCTCAACCAAAGCTTTTAAAATTTTAATATGTTGTTACTGATGACAGAATGGAGGTCAAGTTTAATAATGACGATGTTGACTTTTACCGTTCAGGAGTTATGGTTCTTGAAAGATTGAAAAATGGTTTTCCCAGTCAAGTCCATGCATTTACTCATGAACTTTTCAACCAAAGCTTTTCAAATTTTAATATAATGTTACTGATGACAAAATAGAGGTCAAGTTCAATAATGTCGATTTTTACTTTTCCTGTTCAGGAGTTATGGTTCTTGTTATATTGCCAGCACACAAACAAATGTTAATAAATCCGGTTTGCTGTCGTTGTGACAGCCTCTTGTTGGTTATTATCTTGAATATTATTATATATAGAGAGAAACTGTTAACAGCAATAATGTTCAGCAAAGTAAGATTTACAAATAAGTTGACATGACCGAAATGGTCAATTGACCCCCTAAGGAGTAATTGTCCTTTATAGTCATTTTTTACCAATTTTCTTAAAATTTGTAAATTTTTACTAATATTTTCCACTGAAACTACTGGGCCAAGTTCATTATAGATAGAGATAATTGTAAGCAGCAAGAATATTCAGTAAAGTAAGATGTACAAACACATCACTATCACCAAAACACAATTTTGTCATGAATCCATCTGCGTCCTTTGTTTAATTTTCACATAGACCAAGGTGAGCGACACAGGCTCTTTAGAGCCTCTAGTTTAATCTTGCGTCTTCAAATTCTAATAAGTTATTGAATTGTTGAAGTTTGACTTGACGACCCGTACTAGAGACCAGTGGCACATGCTTACCGACAAAGTTCTGATTTAAATATTGCTCTGTTATAGATGTAATCACATTTTGTTATATTCTTTTATAAGGTGCTATACGTATCGACTCGAACAAATACGAATTGACGGAATCAATGGAGGAATCAGGGAGACTTGAAATATTTCACAACAACGAATGGGGAAGCTTTTGTAAAGACGATTTTGAGAAAACCGATGCAGAAGTTGCATGTAGACAGCTTGGATACAAGTAGGCAAACTATGCAACTATATGTTATTTTTGTTTCTTATGCAAACACTGCATGAACACATTAAATATATAATTTAAATGATCATACACGTATGCATATTTATTTCCATTTCCATATTTCCATTTATTACGAAGCACCTGAGATCACCCCAGGTTTTAATGGTGTTCATGTTTTGTGTACTGTTGTTTGTCTTTTGTTCCTTTCTTCTTTTTGAGCAATGGCGATGTCAATTTATATTTGACTTATGAGCTTGCATGCATCTTTCGCCTCCTTTTTATTGTTTATCTGGTCTGACCGGAAAATAAAATCCGAATCCGCAAGCAAGGAACAGGTAAACATCAACAGAACTGTGAAACATTATACAATTATAGCATTTGCATGAGGTCGATACAAGGATATATTGACCTGAAAGACGTATATTAATGTGGACGAAGTACGAGGTCAATATACTGGGCCGATATATTCTGTACTGACCACATGCAAAGGCTACAATTGTTATATCATTAATTCCCGACATATATTTTTTTTTTTATCAAAACCGTCAGTGCATTCATTTGATTTTGTTCTAATTTAATAGATATCACATTATCTCCGTGACAGTAACAACATATTAGTTGTTATTTCTAGTATTTTTTATGTTCTTTTTTTTCAAATAATTGATCAAAAATATATAGTTTTAAAAAGCTTTTAACAATATGAAATTCATTATATGACGTCACAAAGTATATCGGTTTTTAGATACTCTGAAAATAACTGTGCAATATCATTTTTCTATCCGCCGTTTTCAATCTACCTTTGAAAGTATAGTCTAACATGTGACTATTCCCAAACGAATCATATAAGTCAAAATATACAAATTAATAATAGGATATTGTATTGCAATCAACAGTTTCATGACACCCTTAGTATAGAGGTCTGTATGTGTACGGCATGCATGTTCCACAAGAAAACTCATATAAATGTGGAAATCTATAAACTGGCTTGTGTTAACATAAACATGTAATACTTGTAATTCTTGTGATTAAAATTCGTGGCATTCGTTGTTGGACTCTTCGATGTTTGACTCGTCCTCCGAGAGAAGGTTGTTATGTGAAACCTAAAAATAAAACGTAATGTATTATAATCATTATAATAATAAAAAAAACAGAGTAAGGACGTGCTGTTTACTCGGATGAACCCAAGATCTGATGGCTGGCGAATAAATAAAAAAAACATGTCCTATCTCCATGTATACTACTAACCGTTGATTTCTCAAGTCAAATATCACACAGTTCCGGCACATTTAAGACGTTGACATATTAGTATTTAACATTAAATCAATTGTCTAGGTTCTGTGGGCAATAAGGGTCGAACGGGATAACAAAAAAAGTTAGATTTGTTTTATCCTGCCCGCAGACTGGATAGTACATTTAAACGAAGCATTTCGATCAGATATAGGATACACTTCCCCAATACAAAAATCGGAAGTTTTAGTGAATTAACACTCATGTCCTCTTGCTTGTGTAAAAGGTATGCTGTGGTTGCAATTTTCCTTAAAACGTCACAGTGTAGACCTTTTTTTGTTATTGAATAGTTTTAGAGATTTCACAAATATGACAAATGCGGATTGACAAATTAGCATACTTGTAAAAATAATTGAGGCAATACGGCCTTAACTTACTGTACATATGTTAGAGACACATAAGAATTTGTAAATAAAAAATCAGATTTTTCCTACGGATAAAGATAAACAAGATATTAGAACACTTGTACTGGCCAGCTTATTATAAAAACAATATTTATAAGGCGAATTATATAATATCAAAATTACTCTTACCGCTTTACATTTGAAATTAAATAAAGTACAACAAACATAAAACATAAAATACAAAGCACCTACTAATACGAATCAAATATGCAGATAAAGATTTAAAAAAATGCATTTACCCTCAAATATACAAAACAGGCTAAAATTATAGCAGTAAATTCATTATATATAAAATCTACAAGAAATCCTTAAAAGCAGCTTGCAAGAAGTGAGTCTTTAAATTTTGTTTAAATGACTAAATAATTCCCTCTTTAAGGACGACGGTAAACTGTTCCAGAGTGTAGGCGCGACATTGTCATAACGCCTCTCGTCGTAGCTTTTCGTTCAGATGTCATTTAGAGGATGTAAAAGTATACTGTTTTCTGACCTGAAGGATCTGTTAGGTTTTTATGGTGTAATAAAATCATGCAGGTAGCTAGGAACCTTGCCATGATGTGTTTTGTACACATATAAAAGAAGTTTATATTCGCAGTTATAATGGATAGGTCGCCAGTGTAACGAGATAAGAACAGGCGTAATTGAGTCCAATTTTCTTTGTCGTGTAATCAAACGTGCTGTTTGGTTTTGAACACGTTATAGCTTATTGATAATGTTGGTGTTGGTACAGTAAAACAATGCGTTGCCAAAGTCTTGCCTTGATATAACTAGGGAGCACACTAGTGTTTTACATGCTTCAACCGAAATTCAAGATCGAATTCGACCAACATTCCGAATCTGGTAATAACAAGCCTTAGTGATGGCACTGGCTTGATGTTCCATACTGATTGTTTTATCAAAGTACATTTCCAAATTATACACAAGATACGTCGCTTAACATAGTTTCATCAAATGTCAGACGGAAATCGGAAAGATGCCTCAATTGATGTTTGGGTGCAGAAATAATTATTTCTGTTTTGTCTTCATTACTTCATTAAGTTTCAGCATATAAGCATTTATTCCATCACCAATATCAGACAAACTTTTTTCTAGACGTTTGGACAGATCGGACCAGTCTCCTTGCGGTTTTATGATTTGATAAACCTCAGTATCATCTATGTACGAATGTTAAAACAAAACTCTAGTTTGAAATCGCCAGATTGTACTTGATCCAATACTGATCCCATAGCAGCACGTTGAGTCCTGTTCATTAGATACGATTATAACCATAGTAGAGCATCTCCGGTAATGTCGAAGAAATACTCCAAACGATTTAAAGGAATCTGATGGTCAATGATATCAAAGGCTGCCGATAAATCGAGCATGAGCAAAACATTACAACAGTTATTATCAAGTGCATATGCATCTTCTGAATTGATGTTATTTTACTGTCGACTGTCGACAACCTTTTCCAGTGTCTTTGAAATGAAAGGTAATTTGCGTTTGGTCGGTAGTTTTTCAGCACCACATTATCTAGACTTGGTTTCTTAAGTAATGATCTTACAACAGCTTGTTTGAACGACATTTGTACACATTGGTTTGAGAGCGATATGTTGACAACATTCTATATCTGTGATTTATGGCAACAGATGATCTTAACAAGACTTAATAATTTTGATTGGTAACCGATCAAGTTGTGCAAGACTTTGTTGGAGTAGCCAAGATAATATTACGAAGTTCGTCAATTGAAATTGGTGATAACGATCTTTATGGTTCACCTTGGAATTTTATATCAGCTCTCATTGTATCACGGTTGAAACTGGATGAATCATTCTAAGCTGATAGCTGACACGGATGGCACTTATTTATCCAACAAACAATTCAAAGAATTAATCAGCCAGAACTTTTTCATCATGGTGTGAAGAAAGTATGACTTTAATGCCTATTGCTTATTAAGTCATTTGTCAAACGATGCAATTGCTTCTGATCATGTTCTACTTCGAATATTTTGGTTGAAAAGCAGTCCTTTCATTTAAGGAGAAGCTTGCTTGCTTTCAAACAGGTCCCATACTGCGTTCTGCGTTCCGACGTTCCCTCGTAGCTATGCGGAGTTCTTCTGTTTACCACTCAGTGTTTTGCCGTAATATGATGTTCTTCGATTTTAATGGTTCATGTCTATCGATGATTGAACTACAAGTTTACTATATTTTCAACCGACTCTTCATGATTTTGAACAATTTAAATAGTGTTCAAATCTTTTATAGAGTCAGTTGTTTGATGTCACTAAATTTGCAATAAGGCACGGTGTGGCGCTTTTTCGGAGGCTCGGCGATCATTAATGATGTAAACAACGCAAGGTGATCACTTGAGGGATTACCATTCTGATCAAATAGACATGGTTCCTAGATGGATGGAGATGGTTGCATACTGTTTTCTCTTTTTATAACTACGTCAAGTGTATGATCTTTATTTTGTGTTGGTCCTTGGACATGTTGTACGAGTCCATGATCTCGTAGAGTTTAATTTAATTGCCAAGTGTCGCTAGAAGTCACATTATTCAGTTGAAAGTTTAGATCGCTCGTATTAGGCCTCTCGTTTGGTATGACAACAAATCGATCTAGGAACTCGGACCATTCCTCAAAGAATGTGGTGTTTTTCATTTATTTGTTCGAGATGGAAGATGACGGTAGATAAGGCATAGTCGGAAAAGATGTGATTTAACGACAACATCGCATTCCAGAAAAGGTTTGTGCGTGTTTGGACCGCTTCACTTCAAGTTTCAATTTGAGGATCATCACCTGTCTTTCCTTTTTACTAAATTTAGTGAAAACTGTGTCCAATCGGAGCAATTTCGGAGATTACAGGTTTTTCAATTGAGGATCCTAGCCAGGTTTTAGTCAGATACAGTATATCGGCATTTTTTAATAGCATTACATTGCAGATCGAAATTCGAATTTTTCTTTACGGATCTTGCATTTAGCGAAATGAGTGAAATTCTATCAATTGTTTGACTGATAATTATTCGCCGAATCTTTCTAAGGTTTAATGTAAGACGGGCAAATTATTTTGGAGTGTTCTCGTTTGGCCTGAGTCGAATGATTGTCTTAATATGCCGTCTATCGATACTATCAACAGTAAAGTTAGTGGTGTTATATGTATCAAATTGCTATGTAAAATATTTCCCCTGAAGAAATGATAAAAAAAAACCGAAGCCCTGTTTGGTGTTACAACAGTGCGGAAAACATTTCGACCAGCTTGTGTCCCTCGTCTAATTTTTTGTGTAAATTTCACGACAGACGTACTGAATTGTCAAACCTTTTTAAGCCACGGATGGCTGAATACCTGAACCGTCGATACAGTCATTGATGGAGTATAATAATAATTACCATATAGTCAAAATTTGGGATGATACACTGTCTGAGAGTCACAGAAATAGCAAAAATATCACTTACGTTGTGGGAACTGCCATTAGCGCTAACCACCTGTCGAAGTCCATAATACAGAAGAACTGAAATTTTAGGATACCTGGCTTTGCAGTATTATAGTATACTAAAGGTGGATATTATTGTTACAGTTGGTAATACTTAAGAAATAATTCATGGGGGCTTGAATATATCGTGATTTTACCACGGGTTGGCCCTTTATGACAAATATTTTACCCTGAGCGATAGCGAGGGGTAAAATATCGGCATAAAGGGACAATCCGTGGTAAAATCTAGATATATTCAAGCCCCCAAGAATTATTTCCATTCTAATAGGACAAATATGGCAATTTTTTTGGATAGATACGCTCTAGGTGGAGGCCATTATTTGCCGTTCCCATAAATTAACGCACTTTTAGATTGACGTAAAAGAACGGAGCAAACAGAATTAGTGACATGCTCAAACTATTCACAAAACTTATTTAGATAGATTTGGATGAATTTTAATGATAACTTACTTATATGTCTTCTATGTATATAAAAAAAAAATGGGCTTATACCACATTTTAGCATTGTTTGTTTACGTTTCATTGTTGTGATGATTTTCGGTATCAAAAGCGTGTATTTTCCCGTAAAAAGCTTAAATTATAACGTCATCATTCTATGACGTCGGGTACTTCATTCTTAAAAAAACATATGAAGTGGGAGTACGATCGGAACAGCCAATGCAATATATTCATATTTTACCACGGGTGTGTACTCAAAGCGTTTGAAGGACGTCATGTTAGAATATACAATAGAAAATATTACCGCTTCTTAACGACCTTCAATTAAAGAAAGAGGACTATCCGTTGAAGGATTTATACAGTATCCTCACTAGAAGGCTTACCGTATTTATTTCCATATTCGTATAAGGTTTCCACTATTTTTATGAAGAAAAATACATTGTGCAAGAGGACCAGGCAGTTACCCAGACATATATTGACTTTAATAAGACATTTTAATGTGTAACAATTTATTATTTCTGATACATTGTTAATAAATTATATATTGTTTATCTAACTTTCTTGTTTATATCATCGAAAGCCAGAGACTTGACGGTCCTTTAAAAGTAACACACTGTTGTTGCTATAATAATAGTGATTTCCTACATTTAGTATTCTTGTCTTGATAGTGTAGTCTTTTCCTTGTGTATTGGTGTATAACGTTGACAGGTTAAACGATAAACTTTTATACGAATTGTTTTAATACAGTGAGAATGTGCACAAGAATATAACATAGCCCTACGGCGTTACAATACTAAATACTAATATTCAATACTTCTATATGAATAAGGAGATATTAAGTTAAAGGTCAGCAGTTCAGCAACCTACCATAAAGGATTAACATGCAGTCATCTATTGACTATTTGCTATATTCAAAATTGAAAATCTATCAGTAGTATCGGAAATATCGCTTGGTTTGCCTTAATTCAGAAAGTGTTATTAAGTGTCTGCTTAATTTGAAGGTGTTTTTGTGAAATAAAACCTCAAAATAATGCGTTATACACCAAACATTTACCAACTGTTATGCTCGTCAATTAAAATAGTATGTATGGTCCAGAACATGGACAATCAAAAATCAATAGGAAAGGTATATTAAAACCTCAAGACAATAAACACGTTTGTTTTCTCTTATTTTTGAGTGTAAATTCACATTGCGATAAGACGTGTCACGGTACTTGTCTATCCCAAATTTATGTATTTGGTTTTGATGTTGTATTTGTTATTCTCGTGGGATTTTGTCTGATGCTTTGTCCGTTTCTATGTGTGTTACATTGTAGTGTTGTGTCGTTGTTCTCCTCTTATATTTAATGCGTTTCCCTCAGTTTTAGTTTGTTACCCCGATTTTGTTTTTTGTCCATGGATTTATGAGTTTTGAACAGCGGCATACCACTTTTGCCTTTATTTAGTTTGTATTGTTGGTTTGCAGTCTCATAGATAACGTACCAATGTATAAATGTTTAAATTTGATCCAAATATATTTTATTCATTCATATTTGGGGAATCAGGATTTGAGGCTAAACACATCAACTTACATTTCAATATAATTATGGCTAAACAAATTAAATTTCATTTCAATATAATTAATCACCTCGCCTCACTTCACCCATCCTTTTGATGCCGACTGACCCTGATAAAGACGGATGATCTTTAGCTGCTGTTCTTGCTGTAGCCCAGCTGTGCAATTCGGGTGATGTTCGTTCTGTCCAACTTCCTTTTTCCCTCTGGTTTTCATGTCAGTGCAACTGAACATAAACTGTAGGTATCCATCCTTATTACATGGCCAATCCATCTCCAACGCCGTTCTATTATGTCGTCACTTAGCTTCTTTGTTCCAGCTTTTATGTGGATGTTTTTGTTCGATATAGTATTGGGCCATCTTATTGTTAGTATCTCTTTCAGACTTTTTTGGAAGGTGTTCAATTTCTGATTGTCTTGTTCAGTTGTTTTCCAGGTTTCGCATCCATACAGTAGGACTGATATGACTAAGCTGTTAAATAACATTACCTTTGTTTTAAATGACAGTACTGATGATCTCTATATTTTTCTTAACCTGTTGAATTGGCCTTTAGCTTTCTATGACCTGTTATCCATGGCATTATCACAGCCACCTTTTGTTGTACCTATTCTTCCTTGGTAAGTGAAGGTATCAACATCATCTACGTCTTTCTCAGTTTACTTCATCTGGTTGTTATTTGTGGTGTTCATCCGCATTACTTTTGTTTTAGATGTGTTTATCTTTAGTCCTATGTTGCTGGCATGTTCTTGAAATTTAGTTGTTTTCAGCTGTATATGTTGGAAGTTCAAAGCCTTCAAAGTTACTGAATAAAGGAGCATTTCATTGATAAAGGAGCATTTCATTCAGAACATTGTTCTATGATGTTTCTTAAAGTGAAGAGTTGTTCGGTAGTGCTTTTCACCCTTCCGAAGCCAGCTTGTTCTTGTCTTCGCTCTCCATCTATTCCTTCCTGTATTCTTTTAATGGTCATTTTTGTGAATACCTTACTTGACACAGAAAACAATGTTATGTCTCTGTAGTTATCGCAACATGTTGGATCTCCTTTTTTTAACTATTTAAACAATAAGACCTTTACTCCACTTCTTTGGTATTTCATCCCCAATCCATATCATATGGTAAAACGTAAGCAAATATTTAGTGTTTGTTATTGTATTTGCTTTTAGTTTATCAGTTGGTATGCCAGCTATGCCTCCTGACTTCCCATAATTTTTCAATCTTTTCAAGGTTCAAGGCTTTTGTAATTTCATCTTTCTTGATTGGCCTAGTATCTACAATGTATCTCTCTTTCCTCGAATTCACAGTTTAAATTGATGTCAAATGGTATTTCTGGTGCAGGTTTGTTCAAGACTTCTTGAAAGTGTTCTTTCCATCTTTTAAGTTTTAAGCTTTTCGTCATGGTTAGATAATAGATATTCATACTTGTCTTTGATGACTTGAGGTGGTTTTTGTTTTCCTTGGAAATTGTTTTTGTAACTTCATATACTAGTACTGTTTTCATCATAAAATTGAGAATGAAAATGAGGAATGTATCAAAGAGACAACAACCCGACCATAGAAAAAACAACAGCAGAAGGTCACCAACTGGGCTTCAATGTAACGATAAATTCCCGCACCCGGAGGCGTCCTTCAGCTGGCCCCTAAACAAATATATACTAGTTCAGTGATAATGAACGCCATACTAATTTCCAAATTGTACACACGAAACTAAAATTAAAATAATACAAGACTAACAAAGACCAGAGGCTCCTGACTTGGGACAGGCGCAAAAATGCGGCGGGGTTAAACATGTTTATGAGATCTCCCATTGCTTGCTGCTTGTTCTACTTCTTCAATTAAGTTGTCTTTATGTAGAAAGATTGCGCCAGTATTGACAAAGACGATCCTTTGATAAATATCAAGGAGGTTGTCTCCATTTTCATTACTTCTTTCTATTCCATGCCTTCCCATGATGTTCCATCGTTGGTCGGTGCATATAAAGTGATGCTACTTATTTGAAGGATTGTTGTGTACATTAATGTCTCATTGATTGGCTTCCATTCAATCAGTGCAATTTTAGCTCAGTTTGACAGCATCATTGCAAATACGGCCTGATGTAATCCATAATTCATGCCCGAGTATAATAAAACTTTACCACTTTGAAGTGTAATTTTTTCACTGTATAGCCATCTGACTTCGTTTAAGGCTAGTATTTTTATATTGTATCTGTCCATTTCCCTCTCCACTTCTGCAATTTCACCTGTAGCATACATATAGTTCTTACAACTTCCTAAAAGTATATTTTCTGTCAGTGTAGACAAGGATGTCAGCTTGAGGACTTCATGTAGGCTTTCGTCCACCAGCGTCATGTCCTTCAAACCATGTTGTACAGCAGAGGTGTTATTCTCATGCTGATTTCTTAATATATCTTGGGTTTCCGTAATCATCATTTTTTTTATTCTGCCTGGTGATTAGCCCTACGAGACACCTACTACATGTAGAATGGAGTTTTGTTGTCTAGGTTTCCCTTCCCATAGACGGTTGCCTGTCATAGCGGACGAGCTCCATCTTCCCGGATTTTCTTTCTGGGTCTGCTCCCATAGCCTTTGATTTCCCCAAATCTAACCATAAGGCAGTGTGTTATTTACCCATAGCTGGGGCAAGGTTGGTGAGTGCAAGGGAATGTCCACACGCCGGTGAGCCTACACACTGCATCTCTTGGGCCCTTGCTGCTCCGAGATCCCCTACAATAATGCCTATGATGCTAGAACCAAGTAACCATGTGTTTTCGCGAGGAAGCATTGTAGAAGTCTTGAATATAGTGTAGAGGCTATGTATTGGCAAAAAGACTTACGCATTCGGCTTTTATTTTAACTGCAAAGCAGGCTAGCAAGCGGTGATAGAGAGCCTATGGCTCTAACCACACAAGACGCATACACAATCCTGTGGTACGTTATACAGACCACCAGCACACCAATATAATAAAGTTGTCGTTATTTTGGGTTATTTCTGCAAAAAAAAAAATCCTGCGTGCGTTTTTGTAATGAATCCAAGCGATGTAATTGTTGTTCCAATGTTATAATGTATTCCAATGAAGAAGGTCGTAATACCGAAACGTATGGAAAAGTGTGTTATAGTTTTTTTATATATATATATACATATGTATATGCATTGGTTCGAATCCCGCGAGGGAAGAACAAAAAATTTGCGAAAGCAAATTTACAGTTCTTACATTGTTGGGTTGATGTTTAGACGAGTTGTATATATATATATATAAATATATATGTCTCTGTTACTGCGCATTGAATTTTTACAACTATACTTTAATACTGTGTATGTGTTATGATTGAGATATAAAATACAATATTGTATATATTATCTGTTATTGAGGACAGATTAATTTATTTAGATATTGTACGATCTGTAGTTCATAAAAAAGGCAATAACAATATAAATTGTTAAACTCATGTTAAATAGTTGTCTATTTTGCTATTTCATGTTCATTTATGTTTTATTTTGTGAATTGTTTTCCGTCTCCAACATTAACTAAATAAACAAATACATTGTATACTGTATATCATATTTTATTTATTATAATCATGGAAAGACAGACTAGTTTGGTTTTTTTTGTTTGTTTTTTGCTTAGTCTAATGTCTTGGCTGAATAAGAGCTGTTCATGGTTTCTTTCTTTGGTTTGGCTTACGGGCTAGTTTCTGGGAATTTGTACTTCAATTTGTTTTACACATTTTATAAGTACAAATATCCCATAGGAAAAAAATATCCTGTAGGAAATGCTTTTTTTCTCATATGGGATTATTTAGTCCTAAGGGAGAAAATATATCTTGTAGGATATTTATATTATCCCAAGGGATTTTCTAGTCTTAAGGTATAGAAAATATATCTAGTAGGATATTCATATTATCCTAATGGATTATCAATCCAATAGGATCTAAATATCCCGTGGGATATTAAAAATATTCTACGGGATAATGCCTCTATCCTACAGGATTTCTTTAAATATTAGAATTTTTGAAAAAAATCAAATGGAAGAAAATAGTATCCTACAGGAGTTTTGCGCTATTTTTACAAATGTCGTTGAACTAGGCGAGCTGTATCAAAAATATATTTGTATTGGTTACCTATCCCCAGAGGTATATTATTGTGAAAAACTCAAAATAAATGTTAGCAAGACAAAAGAGGGATGAAAGATACCAAAGGGACAGTCAAACTCATGACTCTAAAACAAACTGACAACGCCATGGCTAAAAATCAAAAAGACAAACAGAAAAACAATAGTACACATGACACAACATAGAAAACTAATGCCCACGTCACACTGTCCCGATTTTTATATACGATGGACACCCGAATGCGAAAATTGTAAGTTCATACGAAGTTGGTCCCGATCTCGTTAAAATACCAAAAAATGACCGAAGCAAGTACGATGAATAACGAAGTCTATACGATGGTGCCGAAATTATATACGGTAGCAAAAGATGGACATACGAAGGTTAACCGAAGACGGGTATTTAAGCTTCATATCTCAGCCGAAGCCTACACGTTGGATCACGAAGGCTACACGATGAATAACGAAGGCTACCCGATGGATTACGATGATGGCGCGATGGCCACATACGATGTCTAAAAGACGTCGTGTACAGCTTACGATGCATTTAAATTATATGCCGAAGGCATATTGCGTTTTAAATTGTTTGATCAATATTGAATATATATTATATTGTACATTTCATTTCTGGTTTAATCATAAGACGGAAGACCGTGGGCTTGAAGGGTTAAACTTGACTCTAGGTCTGCATATAATGCCACCAAAATCAGGGAGAGGGAGAGGAAGAGGAAAAGAGGGGGTATGAGTCTAGCAGGAAAGTACAAGACCAAAAGAAAAATAGATATAGAAGTCGAAAGTTCGGAATCGGATACCCAGAGTACAGAAAAAAGAGACTTTTTGTCTAATTCTTATAAAACTTAGTTTATTATCCCCTCGCCTACTACATGTAAGTTGCGTGTAGATAAAATTGTCATGGACACTCTAGAACCAAAATGCTCAAAACTTGGTATGGTGTTACTCGTTAAGAATATCTCAAGCGCTAGTGACTTTAAAGTTCAAAAGTCAAGGTCACAGTGGTAGTTGTAATACAAGGCAATATCACCCTTGTGGACACTCTAAAACCAAAATGATTCAAAACATTTTAACCACATTTGGTATATTGTTCCTCCTTGTAATGATGTGACATTTTTTACGTTCAAGGCCACAGGTCAAGGTCATGCAGATGGACTTGTTTTTTCTCTTTGAAATAGCATAATACACAGGAAATTGGTTGCTCATTTTTTTACCTGCTGGTTCTAAAGACAATATTAAAGGTATTTCCAGTTACTGAATGTTTTGGTTGATTTCTAAACAAATAGTTTATGTATCAAATATGCATATTCAATTTACCATTTTCTGCATGTGTCATATACAAATATGGTGTCCATATTTGTCCCCAATATGTTACATACGAGGGGATGCCACGCTCGGCATTGCCTTGTTTGAACTGTAAATGTGTGCACTAGTCTGAATAATCACCCATAATTATGCCCATGTTTACTGATCTATCTTAAAGGTAAAATAATGGGTTCGTTGATCCCTTTTATTCAAAAAGAGCTCTTTCCAGGAGAATATCATAATAATATAGACAAAAGGAAGGATGTGGGGAAAGCAACAAATGCGGCAAAATATGACATATAGAAAACAAAATGGATATGGAGTAAACATTCGTGTGACAACAACTCAGCCGAAACATAAAAAATCTGAATCATGAAGAAAAAGTTGGTTTCCCTACATACGTGTACCTGCAGTGTTGGTGTACGAGGCGCGTTTATGATTTTCATTATGTTACTTGATATGAAAAAAAAAGTAAAAACACAAAAATACTGAACTCCGAGGAAAATTCAAAAGGAAAGTCCAAAATCAAAAGGCAAAATCAAAAGTCCAAACGCATCAAACGAATGGATACCAACTGTCATATTCCTGACTTGGTACAGGCATTTTCTATTTTAGAAAATGGTGGATTGAACCTGGTTTTATAGCTAGCTAAACCTCTCACTTGTATGACAAAATTGACAAAAAAATATATTTTACTTGTAAAAGTAAATCCTGAGCCTGTAATATCTGCTCTTCTTGTTCCATTTGAATTAATAGAAACAACGCTGTCGCCTTTCTTGTTCTCATAGAATCATATGATATGAGCTCCATGTTTTGTGAACGTCTTTCTTAACTTTCTTAACTGTCGTATTAGACTGACCAGTGCATATCGCGCATGGCACTTTAAATGTATTTTAGCGCGAAAATTAACTCTTTCGTCGTAGTTCCATGCAACACGACGGGATTACGGGGTCTTCACAAAGTCGTGTTGCCATCGTAAGACCTTCGGATAGCTTCGTGATTCATTCGTGTAGACATCGTAATGTCAAAACTGCCCGATGGAAACGATGGAAACACGAATGCAATACGATGTTCAAAGATGCATTCCCGGTGACATTACGATTTTGAGGATGGTGATACGAACTTTATACGAACCCTCAACATCGGACGCACCTTCGGGGATTTTTTAACATGTTAAAAAATTTAGAACCCTTCCCGAAGTTGTCCCCGAAGGCTAGAAAAAGTGGCCAATGGTTCTACGATGGTTAAAGATGGCACTACGAATAGCCCGATCTGGATACGATCAGTCCCTATTTTGAAAATTTCCATAATCGTGTTGCCATCGGCGTAAAAATCGGGACAGTTTGACGCGGGCATAAAAATAAACAACACAAACCCCACCAAAAACAAAAGTTCTTATATTGTCAAGAGGGAGACAACCCAAAAATATTATGAAGGTAAAGATGTACTTGGTGTAAATTCTATTAGTGATGACCTCGAACACGATTTTAACAGGGTTTGTTTTTAAATATTTATTTTATTATATGCGGATGACACTGTGATGTTTTCAGAGAGTAGTGAAGATTTACAAAACATGCTAAATGAATTTGAAGATTATTGTGAAAAATGGCAACTCAAAATAAATGTTCTTATATTCTCCGAAGGGAGACAACCCAAAAATATTAAATTTGTTTTACAGAATAGAGAATTAGAAATTGTAACTGAGTATAAATACCTCGGTATATTTTTTGCTATAGAAGTAGTTCTTTTTTAAAGACCCGAAAATATATTTGTGAACAAGCTACAAAAGCAATGTATGGTATTTGAAAAAAGTGTAGACACAACAGTTTGACTATAGAATGTCAGTTAGACATGTTTGATAAGATATCTTTATCTATTCCTCTTTAGGTGTTCAAATCTGCGTTTGCCTATCGAAACAGGCAAATGGCAAAATATCCCGAGGCATGATAGAATATGTAATTTGTGTAAGAGTAATATTGGTGATGAATCTCATTTGTTATTTAAATGTACTTATTAAAATATTGTTGTATTAAGGGAAAAGTTTCTACCAAGCTACTACATAGTGAATCCTAATTATAAAAAAATGAAAGGTTTTCTTTCACAATATGTAATGTACAACTGTATAAACGACTTTCTGTATTTATCAAAAACATTGCCAATGTGTTCTCACATAATTACTTCGTCATGTTTATATAATGCTTTTATGTTTGACCTCATGTTACACATGTATCTGTGTCTGAGTGTTCAAATAAAATCTTGAAATCTCTTTATGGTTCGGAAATTTGGGGATTTGAAAATTCTGATTTAATAGAACGTGTTCATTTAAAATTTTGTAAGCTTGTTCTTCATTTAAAACAGAGTACACCTAGCTGTATTGTTTATGCAGAATTTGGTAGATATCCTGTAATTGTTAATGCCAAAGTTCGTATGGTTAGTGTCTTATGAAGATTACTATGTGGTAAAAAAAGTAAAATTTCATGCCTTTTATATAAACTGTTGTATATTAATTTTCAAAACTGTGGTCTTAATTGTAAATGGATATCATTTGTAAAAAATGTTTTTGATACCTGTGGAATGTCAAATATCTGGTTGAACCAAATGTGAGATAAATGGGTGATTAAAAGTATTGAGTTGAAACTTAAAGACCAGTCAAGTTTTGCAGAATTGCCTAAGCGAAATTAACGCTACTCATAAATGCTTATGTTTTAGAATTTTTTAAACTGATATTAAATTAGAAAGCTATTTTTCCAAATTGTCAATAAATAATCAATTGTTATTGTGTAAAATTAGATGTGGAAGTCACCGATTACCAATCGAAACGGGAAGGTGGAATAACATATCAAGAAATGATAGGTTGTGCCATCTTTTCAAATCAAGAGACGTAGGTGATGAGTATCATTATGTTATTTCATGTAATGCTCTAAATGAAGAAAGAAAGAGGTTAATACCATACTATTGTACTCGTCGTCCAAATATTTATAAATATCAACAATTAATGAGCTCTAATAATTATATTGGTCTTGAAAAACTTTGTAGATTTATAAAAAATATAAATGTGAGGGTCACTCCTCCTGGTTAGTTTGTAATTTAATGCTTATGTTTGTATTGTTCAAATGTGCTTTAATATTTAATAAAATTGTTTATATATTCTCTGAAACTATGTAATTTGTAGTTTATGATAAATAAAATACATTCATTCATTCACTCCATCAACTTGAGAGAAAAAAACTTTTGACAAGTTAGATATAGACCCTTTGGGTAAAACAAATTCAGAGAATTAGTTTCTTAAGTGTTTTAGACTCGGTAATAAAGGAACTTCTTTTTTTTCATTTTGAAATTTGAAACATTTTCCATTTGTCTCTAAATCATGTAAATACATCTATACGTTTATTCAAATTTTATAGGGGATTTGACCATTGTATTCGTCGCAATTTTCTGCCTTTTTTATTCTCCCAAAATAATGATTGTCAATGAGACAACTATCCACAAAGACCAAAATGACACAGACATTAACAACTATAGGTCACCGTACGGCCTTCATCAATGAACAAACCCCATACCGCGTAGTCAGCTATTAATAGCCCCGATAAGACAATGTAAAACAATTCAAACGAGAAAACTAACGGCCTTATTTAAGTAAAAAAAATAACGAAAAACAAATATTTAACACATAAACAAACGACAACCACAGAATTAACAGGCTCTTGACTTGGGACAGGCACAGTCATAAACATTGTTATGTACATGACGTCATAGTTGACCATAATGACAGAACATTCAGTATAATAAATTAGATAACACATAGCTGAGAGGATGATAGATCAGATTGTTACACCTCGAATTAACATTGTCAACCTTGGCTTCGTCTCGGTTGACAATGTTTTCTCGGGGTAACAATCTGCTCTATCGACCTCTCTGCAACGTGTTATCTATATTTTCTTTCTTCTACTGCATCGAGTGTGATACGATATTTTTCAAATCGAGACAGTTAATTTTTTTATTAATATCTAAATCGAGCTTTTATAATATTTAAAATGTCACTGTCGAGAGGAGAGAAAAATCGTATTGCAAAAGATTCGATTTTTATATCTATTTCTTCTTAATAATTTTTCGAAAATATGTAGGCAAACTGTATCTTTCTTTTTCGATGTTCACTTTAAATGTGATGTCATCCGGCATGTTTGCATTTTTCGTGAAGTCACAGAAGGGAAATTCAGAAGAAATCCGGAAAATTTTACGTCATATCAATGAAGAATTTAAAATCAAACGAACCATGATACGTTAATTTAAAAAAAAATCAACCGGTCGAGAAATTTCTCAATCAGGATCTAAAACAATGTATATAGAATGAAACATACTGTAATTAACAGCTTGTTCTTAATTTAAAAACTTCTTTTGGCAGATCTTTTCTGAATTATTTGTTTTTCAATGCTTTCTAACTCGTATTTGATGTGGCCTATTGACTGTTTTAATTCGGGTACCAAGGATGAGTCTTTATGTAGATGAAAATGGCTACTGTATTTCGGCGGTATTTTTGACGATTTTTAGCAAATGCTGTTTTGTTTTAGGAACGATAACTCAATTTTATTCTATAATAACAAAAAAGGAGGAAATCTTTAACAATTATATCTTAAGGTACAATGTAGGTGTGAAATTCTAAATTGAAAATGATAACATTTTTGATTATGCAGCAAAATGAGGTATATATCATGCTATTTTCAATTGTAATACGAACAAATAATGCTATTTCCTAATCATGAAAGACTTCTGTTATAAGACGCCTTGATGGTTAATTCATATATTCATATAAAAAAATCCAAACAATATCACGTGTTTTCTCCAAATCATAACAAGCTTTTGTCGAAAAAGTAATCCCATAGAGAAGCAGCAAACAAATCGTTGTCAGATATCAATACAATTATCATCAATGTTTTTTTTCTCCAGATATGGAAATGTAAACAGCATTGGTTATGGATATGATACTGGTAAAATATGGTTAACCAAAGTACACTGCAAAGGAGATGAAAGAAATTTGGCCTTGTGTCAACATGCAGAATGGGGAGAAAACAATTGCACATATAACGTAAAAATAACTTGCAGTAATGAAACTTCGGGTATGTACTGGATTATTAATTTACCTTTTGTTTTCATTCATTATGTCCTATTGCTCAATCGCGTGAATGAACTGGCTATGTTAACTCCACAGGTAGAATTACAGATTACCAGCAGTACTTGTACATGAAGATGTAGCTACTAGATAAACTTAAAATTTTGCTCTCCATTGAAGTTTGATAAAATTCCATGCAGCTTTGACAAAATTATTGGTGTTTGAAAAAAAATTAACCAAAGATTGAACTTAACATTAATTGTTTGCTATCTGTAAAAAAAAGTGTAAGTGCATTTATCAGTAAAATACGGAGGAAAATATTTCCATTTTATTTCTTGATACTTTTGCTTTTATCCTGAAGAGCTTCTTTTTGATCAAGCGTCTTCGTGCCCCTCATTATGCAGGTTAATCTAGAACTAATGTTTGTTCCGTAGTTACTTAGTTCCGTAGTTACTTAATCACAGTTCTTTTATCACAGCAGTGCTGGTTTTCAATTATAAGAATTTAATTTGCCGAAAAATTCGTGCAATATAGCATCATATTTTTTCGACCGCTCGCTAAATATGAGAAGGAAGTGACGATGCCCCTAAACGCTCGAATGATGTTCACTAAAATCAAAATTTTTGACGAAAATGCAACGAACTCGAAAGAGGTCTATTCTTTTCCAATGTCCAGAAATCTCTCTATATATCAATTGATAATACTTTACGATGATCCTAAATCTTTTTATATAAACTATGAATACGTGTACGAAATTCTGAATCTGTTTATAAACAAGCTGTTAAAACTTTCACGATGTTGTGGAATCTACTTATTTTTAAGCTGTCGATACGTTTTGATGATCTGATGTTTTTTATATTATATAATCTGATAAACTGAGATTAGAAATGGGGAATGTGTCAGAGAGACAACAATAATTTTATGATGTTCTGAAATCTCTTTACGCATAAGCTTTAAATACCTCTATGTAATTCTGAAATCTCTTTATATTAAAAGTGAACACTTTTACGTTGTGCTAAAATGTCTAAATATATAAACTGTGTATACTCTAATGATGTTCTGAATTATAGATTCAATAGATTATTAAGGTATAACATTAAACATTCTATTATACATATAAAACATTGCGTATAACCTGAAATATTGGATAACATATATAAAACATATTGTATATTAAAACTAACAGTAAAATATCATTAGCTTAAAATACTAAAACATATACAAATGCCATTATATTAAGAATTATGAGAGACTAATATTAACGGATTAATTTTATACAATATTTTACATAACTTTAAAACTAATTATATCTAAGTTTCAAAATACATCATTAGCTATATACAAATAAAAAATGTGTTCTTCTACATAAAATATCAAAGCAGGTTTTAGCAACTACCTGACATAGTTCTTCATCCCTCAATGGTTTCAATTCTCATTTTGTACTGGAACCAAGCTTTGGGATTACTTGAGTTAATGCTATTCCCCTGAGATGTTCAAATTCCTCGCAAACAAAACATATGACCACCAATTGTGATTATTGAAATGCAATATTTTAGTACAATCTAAAACCAACAATAAGTGAAAAAAAAACAAATGTCAGCAAATATTAAAATCTCAAATTTGAAAACTCAAATAATTTAGAGGTAAGTAACTCTCCTTAACTATGAAATTGCTAATAATGTGGTTACATCTCAATTTTTTGAAGCAGATACTGCGTTTGTTTAAATAATATGTTTATAACATCTAAAACACAGCATTGATTGAAAATTCTAATTTTCAGATGAAGGAACTAGCATACTTAAAGGTAAGTTTATTCAAAAGACCATTTTAGGCAACTGTTCAAATAAGGTTATATGGATCGTATCTTATTTGATGTGATTTCACGTTAATAACAGTCAAACTTCCTAAACAAATCTGAGAATGTAGTAAAGGTATATTTAATCGAAAAATCTTCACTTTCATCGTAAATTTTAGTACAGATTTTCGCCAACTGGAAAAAATATCAAAATCAAGAAATCGCCATCATCGCGGTTTCCTCGTTTACTTGGTTTTATTTTATCATATTGGCTTGTTTCCGAAGTCTAAATTTGTTCACATGAAAGTAACAAAATTTGGATTGTGAAAAAGCCTTTTTAGAAGATGAACAATTTTCACAATATATTGACCTTTTTGTCTAACCTGTGTCGACCATGATAATAATATTATTTAAATATTTGATCTATGGAATCCTGGCAAGGTCTATATGTCAGTCAGACAGGGTCTACCTGACCTCGATCTCATTTCATGGATCAGTGATCAAGGTTAAAGTTACATGATCAGATCCGTTTCTCAGAACCTTGACGTCATTTGCTTGGGTCATTGGTCAATGTCAAGTTTTCGTGGTTACGTTTGCTTTTTAAAGCAATAGGTTTATTTTTGGTGTATGATATTTTTGTAAGATGTACATGTTGGTCTGGCAGGGTTTAACTTATCTTGACCTGATTTACATGGATCATGAATAGTGTTAAGTTTATGTGATACTCTTATCTTATAGCAGGCGAGACAATTCATTGTGTGCCATATTGTTTGTTTAATTTTTTTTAAGTTATATTTTAGATCGAGATGAAATTGTTCTACAGTCAGAAAAGACATAGTTTTTCGTGCTTATTTTCGAGAATATTTTTATCTTGAAAGTGTTTCCCTAATTGTTGCCTCATATTTTTCGGGAAAATCACTTTCCAATTCTGATCCGAAAAAAAATATTTACCTTTTGCTTAAAGAAACCAACACAATATTTCTTTTGTAACTCATTAGATCGGTAATTTTTGGCAATGTTTTGCTGTAATATTTCCTGTAATTAGATTCTGATATAACAACGGCATCATAAACAAAACTACTAGTAGTAACAACGGGAAATTGAACGTTTATCATCGAGTAATCAGTTATCTACTGAAAGCATATACTTAGATCTGGGTCTATGCTGCTGCTTGAAAACTATCAGTCGCAAAGATTCGTTTAGTAGTCAATTCTCATCATATAATATGCTATGACTTTAATTGTCCATTCTTATTGTAAAGGAGTAAAAGGAGATGGATATATATTTAAGACTGCAAACCAAACTACAGTTATTGCCAAAATTGTACATTTGTATGCCCCGCCTAGGATAGTAGAGGGCATTGCGTTTTTATAAAAAAGAAGATGTGGTATGATTGCCAATGGACAACTCTTCACAAGAGACAAAATGACACATAAATTAACAACTATATGTCACCGTACGGCCTTCAACAATGAGCAAAGCCCATACCGCATAGTCAGCTTTAAAAGGCCCCGAAATCACAAAGGTAAAACAATTCAAACGAGAACTATAACGGCCTTATTAATGTACAAAAAAATGAACGAAAAACAAATATGTAACACAGCAACCAACGACAACCACTGAATTACAGGCTTCTGACTTGGGACAGGCACATAAATAGATAATATGGCGCGGTTAAACATGTTAGCGGGATCCCAACCCTACCTCTAACCTGGGACAGTGGTATAACAGTACAACATAAGAACGAACTATACAAATCAGTAGAAAAAAGTCTTAACTCATCAGTTGGATACTAATAGAAATACATCTAACAAAAACAGAGTGGACGTGGCCGAGTACTTGTACATCCCAACAACAAACAGCCACTAAGTACAGATATGAGACTACTGGCAGTTACTGACAGCTAGTTCAAAGCCATGAGACTTCTCGCAGCTACTGACAGCTAGTTCAAAGCCAATAACAGATAATACAAATAATGACGCATCTAATACTAAATTATCAATCATTTCAGTACACATCCAACTTTCAATGGATTTAGTGTAAAGACGGAAAAGATGGAAAAACAAATGGTGTATTATTTCATATCCTGTTTGCTTCATTTCAAACATTGAAAGACTGAGGATTATTTAATCGAATTTAATGTTTTATTCCCTTCCTATGATAGTAGAGGGGCATCATGTTTTTCGGTCCGGTTTTTGCGTCCGTCCGTCTGTTCCGGTTCAGGTTAAAGTTTTTGGTCAAGGTAGTTTTTGATGAAGTCCAATCAACTTGAAACTTAATTAACGTGTTCCCTATGATATGATCCTTCTAATCTTAATGCCAAATTAGAGTTTGACCCCAATTTCACGGTCAACTGAACATAGAAAATGATAGTGCGAGTGGGGCATCCGTGTATTAAGGACACATTCTTGTTTAATTTATACTGCACTTCCTACTTTCATTTCAGGTTTACCATATTGGTCTTCATCTGTGTTGATGTTTATGTTAGTAACTGAGATGGTTGTTGGCACTGTCATGGTCGCTAGATGTTCATATGTGCAAGGGAAAAGGAGTATCCAGAATACAGGTATTTCTATTAACGGGACTTTTTCCTCAAATTTGAGCCTTGAAATTTATCGATGTATATTGGTCCCAGTTAAAACATCTCATTGTTGATTTTTAGTTGTCTCATATATTAATGATATGACAGACATATGAAGAAGGTTTAGAACTACTCATTCAAGACCATTTAGAATGAATATACAAGAAAACAGTACATATTTTGTACAAAATAGTTTCTACGCATTACACTAACTTTGTCAATAAGTACAACATTTGGGTAATTTTGGTATCAAATGAAACCTTCAAGACTTTACAACTCTTTTTGAAAGTTTCTACGGAATAACAAACACATGTATGGAATTAGAATAGGAGGGCTTAGTTGGCGTGTTGCTCGGATCAGAAGAACCTGGTTTTTTTTTTGTGCTACCCAACTTCCGGGAACCAGGTTTCTATAATATGCAATTAAAGATATGTTTACATTTTTCAGCACACACGCTTTTCGCGATTTACCTTTATCAGGAACGCTCAAATCCAAACAAATGAACGCCAAAGATTTATAAGACCTACACACGTGGAAAGCTTTATGACTGATAGGAACCTAAATAAGTAGCCAAATTCGTCTATAGTTATGTTTTCCTAAGGGAGTTGGAGCCTAAGTATCTTTATAATTTCGTAATTTATCAATTGAATTTAGAAAACGTTTGTTAAAAATCATGTCAGCTCCGAAGCACTGACTACTGAGTTACCACCGGGGACTTAAAGTCCACCATATGTGATTGAATGTTTTATTTCTTGGAATTGTGTTCTCTTGTGTTTTTTAGTAGTGTAATTTCAAACTAAGTTTTTTTTGACGAAGATTTAAGTAGAAATAGTCATTGGAAAACCGAAACAGTTTTAAAACATATACTCCATCTGGAATAGCTGATATTATATTGCTGTTGATAAGAGTTTAATTAATTATTTGAAAACTGAAATTGAACTAATGGCATACGAAATATTTACAACTGTCGAAATCAATATGTATCTCTATAATCAATAAGCAGAGGAGCATCTATAGAGTGAGGTTTTTAGTTTACTACTTGGGTAGATAAGGGAGTCTCAGAGGCTGTTCCGAACACTTTTATCTAGATGTCCTTTATCTTTAGGTCAGTATGATCTAGTCAGATGTAAAGAATGGGAGAGGGGAGTTATTCGAAGTATGATTATTTTCTTGAAATAATCATATGGTCTGGTTGTTTGAAGTCATTATTTATTTATCTAAATCTCGACATATAAGTCAAATTCCACTATTATTCGTGATTTTAAATTGATCAACAATCAACTAAGTTTGAGGGAATGAATGAATATTTTATAAAATCTATGATAAACGGGACGATTTCAACTTCCCAATTATCAATTTCCCATTTCTCAGCAGTAACATACCCTCGTGCTTGTTCACACTATACGGACTTCATATACAGGAGTGTGCTCCTTACGCAAAAACTGCTCCAACAAAGTTATGAGGAGGACAGATTAAAATTGACACTCCGTAAATTTTATGGACACCATCACGAATTGGTGGATCCATACGATGTGTCTTTGACCAAACTAGCTAAGGACATTTTTACCACATGGTAGATTGTGGTTTGTCATTATGTCGTCTAATCTTTTAATTTCCAAACGTGACTTATTCCCGATTGTGACTGTTTTGCTGAGTGTGAATTCGCATTACTATAAGACGTGTTACGGTACTTGTCTATCCCAATTTCATGTATTTCGTTTAAATGTTTAATGTTATATTTGTAATTTTAATCGGATTTTGTCAAATGTTTTGACGTCTTTTCTATTATATTTATGTGTTATGGAAAGAAAAATTAATCACCGCCTTCATTTATAATTAGATTTGATTTTGTTCAACGTAATCTGAACGATATATTACGTTTGATTCATAACAAACTGGACATATATGAGACAATATCTGAAAAAAGTCTTATTTTTGGCATAAGAAAAAAAATCTTTAGACCCGGTATTTTAATAGCACAAATCGAAGAACATACATTGGGGATCTAGGAACTGTTGTCTGTAATTCAAACAATTGTTTAATAAGGAAACAATGGCAATTTTAAAAATGGTACAAAAAAAATCCAGTTCTTTCCTGTTAACAAAGTGAATCATTTTAAAAAGTTTCTAATGGGAATAAGGAATAAGTTTAAGACACTATTTGTGGTTTACTAGTATATCCTGCAATAGTTTATCTAATGCCAATTATTGATTTTAGCATTTGCAATACAAAAGGTTTAGAAATATACGTAAATATAGTCAGATATGTCTGTTACATGAAAGAATTGTAAGTAACAGGACAACGGTAACAGGACAATTTGGTAACAGAAAGGATTTTTCTGCTTTATTTTAAAGTTTAAGAAAAATACATCATTTTAGATTGGTCACAATTGGAAGATAACAGCAAACAATGTCATTTATCCTTTGAAACTGTATTTGCAAGATGAAAAATCTGCCTAGGTAATGAAAAATTCTAAAATAAATTCTTTTCTGTTACTATCTACTATACTAGCATTGTACAATGTTCTCTGCTGTTATCAAAAGCAAATAACCTATTTTTTTATTCAATATACTGTATATTATTTTGAAATTAATTTGATATGGTGGTGATAACTTATATTAAATGAAATGGTTGGCATATAGTAGATTACCTTTTCGATTATTCAGTGAAATTGCCTTCGGCTGTTGTTTGCTCTATAGTCGGGTGGTTGTCGCTTTGACATATTCACCATTTCCTTTCTCAATTTTATTGAACATCCTTCCTGTTACTGATGATGGTTATGCTGTTACTCTTTATCAGGTAACATGACAGAACGTAACAGAAAGGAATTACGCGATAATTTTAGTCCTTTATATCACATTAAATGTAAGTGTATTTCCTGTGACATATAACTTTCAAAAAGATGATATAAAAACACAATTAATGTTGTGGTGCACACTTAAAAATATTCTCAGTGTGAGAAAAGGCTATAACAGGATAGAACACCAATAAGTATTTTTCTATGAATTCTTACCTTGGATTGGCTTGAATTTTCAAACCTGGCCGCCTTTTCAACTATTTCTTTGTAGTAGTAATGTATTTAGGAAATGATGCTCTTCACAATACATAATGGGAAAATAACTCTTGGTCTTGTGAACGTTTCCACAGGTAAAAAAACAGTGGTAATAGGAGGGAAATCACCCCTGGGGACAATATTTTTCTCTCTTAAAATTTGCAAAATTTTATTACATGCTATAGTTATAATATAATAAGACAAATTAGGCGCAAGTTTAATATATAATATATCATATATGTGAGAATTGGACGCCTGTGTAATTAATTTGGATATTATTTGAATGATTTAGTTTAAAAAAAAAACACAGGGGACAACATGATTATAGGGGGGGGGTGAACATTTAAATTACAATATTCTATTGGAAGAAATATAAGAATGAGTGTTTAATTGGCAGGAGTTGGTACATTATATAATTACGTTTATACTGAAACTTAAAATTTTCAAAAAAGATGGTTGAATAAAAAATAATTGCTGGTGAAGTGCGGGACATGGAAATTAGACTTTTTTAGATATTGCCTCATATATATTATAGTTAATTGCTATTAATAAGTATTGCAATATGCATTGTGTTTAAATGTAATATCAGTATTTAGTTCTATTATAATCCTTAATCAATCCTAATTCTATCTTACATTTGAGATATAGTTTTTTATATGTGAAGTCATTTTTCAGCTGTTTCAAAAATTTCATAAATTCAAATGTGACGTATTTTTTGTACCTTTTCGCAACTTCGTATGTGACGTCATTTTTATATTTATTGCGTTGAGGCCTGGACTGAGTCGGGTGTGTCTATTCTGTGTTGGTCTTTGCATTATTTATTCGGGTTTTGTTTTCTGCAATTAGTTAATACTTTAGTTTCATTATGTATGTCTTTTATATTCGTTTGATAAAATTTACTGTTTGCAATAGCATTAATTGTTCTAAATAATAAGGATGTTCTTATCCCATTAAAAACATAGCCGTATTTGACACAACCCTTTTCAACTTTTGATCTTTAGTGGTGTACAACTTTGTACTTTTTTTCACTTTCGATCTTTTATATCTGGGCGTCACTGGTGAGTCTTGTGTGGACAAGGCGCGTTTTTGGCGTATTAAATTTTGAACCTGATGATTTTTGTTATCTATTTATCATGTTTTTCTTTGTCTTATACGTTCTCCTATTTATTTGTATTGTAGTCCTGTAATATGATGTTGTCATTTCAATGTTATATTTAACATTACCATTAAAGTGCGAGGTTTGGCATGCCACAAAACCAGGTTCAACCCACCATTTTTCCTTTAAAAATGTCCTGTACCAAGTCAGGAATATGGCCATTGTTATATTATTGTTCGTTTCTGTGTGTGTTACATTTTAACGTTGCGTCGTTTGTTTTCTCTTATTTTTTAGTGTAAATTCACATTGCGATAAGACGTGTCACGGTACTTGTCTATCCCAAATTCATGGTTTTGATGTTATATTTGTTATTCTCGCGGGATTTTGTCTGATGCTTGGTCCGTTTCTGTGTGTGTTATATTTTAGTGTTGTGTCGTTGTTCTCTTATATTTAATGCGCCTCGGTTTAAGTTTGTTACTCCGATTTTGTTTTTTATCTATGGATTTATGAGTTTGAACAGCGGTATACTACTGTTGCCTTTATTTATTTGCAAGAGCATAAAAAAAACATGCTATTGCAACACATAATATATACACAATGTTTAGTTTAGTTTAAACATATGTTATTTGCTGAATTAAAGCAAAATGGATTAGACACAAGTAAATCATACTTATGAAGTCTTTTCCATAATACAATATAAAGTTACAATAACAGTATAATATAATGGACATGCATATAAAACAAACAGTTTATACAATATAATACTAGCTTTCATAGGTGAACAAAGAGGAGACAAAGTAAAAAAGGAAAAAGAAAGTTTGAAAAATCGTATACTTCTGTGACGATGACTTGTGGATTGATGACAACGATGACGTCCTGTGACAGCAATAATAATAACGCTCTATCAAGGCATAAGAAATCTGTTTGACCTTTTTATGTAATTCTGAACTTGTTTGAAAATTTGAATATTTTGTTCGTTCGAAAGTTCCAAGTGTCCGCAAATTAATAGTTTTGTATCTAAAACAAAGTTTTCAGATAGCCAGTTAAGGTTATCGAATAAGTTTTTCCTACATAATGTGTATTTCGGGCAAACGAAGAAGTAATGGTAGACATCCTCAATATCGGACCCACAATGACAAGAAGGATCATTTATAATGTTAGCTCTAAATAGGTCATTGTTCAATGGTGAAGCGGAACATCGCAATTGCGTTAAGATAATATTTAATTTCCTTGGGCCGTACAAATAAAACGTTTCAATTTTACATACTAGACTATCGTTTTTTAATTCTTTCTTAAATTTAGAAATAGAGTCGACACTGCGAATTTTTGGATCAAGTTTATTCCATTCACGTATAGTAGATGGAATAAACGATTCAGTAGTAAGGGAAAGTCTACAAAATGGAACAATAATATCATGACCATTTCGCAACGGGTAGTTGGTTGTACTTTGTACACAAGGAGGTACAAGATTACAAAGATATTCTGGTGCATGCTTTTGGTTCATGTTATAAAACATCTGTAATTTTCTTCTCCTTCTTCTTTCAAAAATAGATTCCCAGCCAACCTCAGAATATAAAGTTTCAGTTTTTGTAAATATTGGTAGACCTGTTACTATTCTACGGCCTCTAATTGTAAATTTTCTAATTTATTTGAGTAGCCTATTCCACAATTATCCCACACTTCCGTGGCATATTCGAAAATGGGTCTTATAAAAACTAAGTATAGTTTTTCTAACTTATTTCGAGATAATCGATATTTAAGTTTACGTAATACATTTAAGTGTTTCTTTACACTTGTAATTATACTTTCAATATGATTGTTCCATTTTGCGTCACTACTGAAATTAACTCCCAGGTGCTTATGAGATGTACTTAAAGGTATATTTTTACCATTTAAGGAAAAGCTGAGGTCTGGAGTCTCAATATTTGAAAAAATCATAATTTCGGTTTTATCTGGGTTAAATGACATAAGCCATTTAGAAGACCAAACATCCAGCTCTTTCAAGTCGCGATCAATAACAGATCTAATCTGTTCTCCATCGTTACCAGAATAGTTGAATGATGTGTCGTCAGCAAATAGCCGACACAGTGAAGTAAGCTTATCAGCAATATCATTAATATATAGGACAAAGAGAAGAGGGCCTAGAACTGATCCCGGGGGGACACCAGCTGAGACATTACAGAAGGAAGAAGACGAGTTATTTAATACTACTCTCTGTTTTCTGTCGTGTAGATAATCCTGAAACCAATTCAATACGTTTCCGTCAACACCATAAGCTTTCATTTTATATATAAGACCCCTATGCCAAACTTTGTCGAAAGCTTTAGAGAAGTCACAGAATACAAAACAATTTATATCTTTTTTTTCCAAGGAGTTTAATATACAATTATATATTTCTAAGAGTTGATGAACAGTTCAATTTTTAGGGAGGAATCCTGATTGATACTCATAAATTAATTTATTAGCTTTTAAATGATTGTATAAGTGCTTAAACACAACTCTTTCCATAACTTTTCCTACACAACTTATTAAGGATATCGGTCTATAATTTGATGGCAAAGATGAATCTCCCTTTTTGAAAATGGGTATCAGATTTGCTATCTTCCAGCTAGTTGGGTATATTCCCTCTCTTAACGATTTATTAAATATAATATGGAGTGGAATTGCTACCTTTTCTGGACACAGCTTTAGCATCTTATGACTGATCACATCAGGACCAGATGCTTTGTTTGGAACTTATATCTGAATAATATCTATTATTTCTTTTATATTTACTTGAATATCTGAAAACTTACTATTAGTTTTTGTATCAAATTCGGGCAAATCAACATGATCTTCATCATATACACAATGTGACGAAAGACTGATAATAATACAACAATAATATTATTACTAACCAATAATATCCGATCTAGCTTTCCATGTATTCTTCAAAAAGCAACAGAGCTTAATTGTAAGCAATCTAGAAGTAGCTTTTAACAAACAAGATAATTTACAAGTATTCGACCATGAACAGTAATAACTTGGCAAACAATTATTTCTGAATTCTCTATATGCTTAACATACCAATGCTAAATGAAATTTTCTCAACACATTAATGCATGCTGTAGCATACACATAAACGCAGGTCTTTTGGAATATCACAGAAATGACCATTTTCAACGTTTAGTTTTAACATTTAGTTTGAGGTGTTACTACAATTTATAAAAAAAAAACGCTTGCAATCCAATTGTCTTTGGCGATCGAATATATATTTCTGTTTGGTATTAAATTAATAATTAAGATCCATGTTACATCTGGTGATCTATTCATTCGGCAATCGCCAATGGCAATCAACAAGGTTTAAGAACATCAGTTGTTCGACTTGTTAGTCAAATGCGTTTTGTTAAAATTTACTTTTCACTTTTTGGTCTTTTGGAAAATGTTTTTTTTTGTGCTGTATTTTGACCCCTCTACCAAGAATTGTTTTTTCATGCACGCATATAAACATTGCGGCTTCGTTTTTATTCAACTCAATCATAGGTTTGAACGTTTTTTCCAAAACTTTCCAAAAGACCCAAAAAGTGAAAAAAAGTATATTTTCAACAAAACGCATTTGACTAGCAGTTCGAACAACAGATTTTCTTAAACCCTGCTGACATCCATTGGCAATTGCCAAATAAACGGATCACAAGATGTCCCTTTTTACAGTAGACACACGTATGCGACTTCACAAAAGGGGGGGGGGAGAGGGTTTTCAGTTTACCATGATGTATTTTTTCAAGAAATAAGAACCAAGTCCGTCAAAACTTAACAACATTTATAGAACATTATGAACAAATATGTATTGTTTTAATATAACCACCTAGTATACCCCAATGAAAGTGAAACCTTAAGTTTTAGCCATATACGTTGAAACAGACGACAAAAATTATTTCAAAACATACTTATAATCGAGTTTTTACAATGTCATGACGATTTATATGAAATAAATTTGTATTAATAGGAATATAAATCATTTTAAGATAAACTAACAACTTTTAAAAGATATGTTTTATGATAAAACAGCCTTTTTTCGTTAGAAAATGGAGAAAGTTTCGGTTATTCAATCTCAAACTAAGTCACGCAAGATCAATTTTTCTATGCAGGATAGTTTAACATAGCACTAAATATACGTAAAGATAACTAGACCAGTAATTCATACCTCAAATGACTTTTGTAATGTGGGAACGTTATTAAGATGATCAGACCCTTGGCTGGAATACATATGTTCGTAAGTTAGTGGAAGGTTAACAATGTAGCAAATCTCGAATGTCAGTATTGGTCCATAGTGTTTAAAGAACACGACCAAATTCCTAAGCCACGAATCCTATAATAATATTGCGGATATGAATGTTAGACTTCAAACATTTAACGTGATGTGCATTGCAATAGAGTGGTTGTCAAATGTGTGTGTACCACATATAGCGAGCTTTTATTAAGCATCATTGGACACCAATATCAAAATATTTCGTTATTGAAAAATACACTTTAGCAATATCAATCTATAAATGGGGGACATAAAACAAATGAAACATCAGTGAACCGCTAGGACAAATGTAAAAAACATGTATTGAAAGAAACGTCTTGTCATGCTGCTTGCAACTCAAAATATCTCTATACAAAAGAAAAACCCCATCTTTGATCGACAGTATATCACATGACTGTAGTCTGCGGATTGTTTCGTATTGTCGTGGTCGTTATGCTCTTTACAGTTTGGTCTGTATAATTGATTTGATATCTGAACTAGGGTTAGCATTTATATCGCACTGCTGATGGTAAAACACTTTCTTCTGTGAATGTTCATGCAATTCAGAATACAGTTTGACTCCAAGTAAAGGTTTATAGTGGCTGAATGACAAATTTACATTAACAGCCTTTATGTAAATGTTCTATTTTATAGCCCTATACAGACTGCGAATCAAAAGTATCAATATGTTACAAACAGGAATGGAAGACAAATTAATTGCAGATTTTCAGATCAGATCTGATACTTAGTATCTAAATATCTCAAACCGCAAAAAGATGATGCTAGTGAGTTGGGTCACGACAGAGCTTAAAGATAACATTATTCATTATACGGTGATATGAAAACATATTTTGTGTCTATTTCAGTCGCCAGTTCTTCTTCGTAATTAAGAACATGTCACCGAATTTCCACTTTTGAAACTCAGGTGTCACATGCAATTGAAACAGAATCTGCTAAACCTTCCAGGGGCACACGAGATAAACCCAAGTTTTCAGGATGTTTTGTGTTGATATTTTGTGGTCTATGTAGAGTTTTGTAGAATTGTGTTTGTCATTTACGTCATTCTTCGACTACTACCATGCCGTTTTGATATCATCGTCGACTAATAAGTTTGAATATCCCTTTTAAATCTGTGACTTGTTTTAAGTAGTCAGGGGTACACCCCTGTCCATGAAGTCTGTATTGACTCAACATGCACGAGCGAAGATTATCATTTGATATATGTGCATATAATAAGATGGCGCAGAGGAGAATAGTACATTGAGACATGGGGAAATTGACAATTGGAAAGTTTGAATCGCCCTGTAAAAAAATGTTCATTGATTTTTGTTTGTAGTCGTCAATCTGTCTCAAAATTAAAGAAAAGGTCAAGATATAAAAACATTCTTGTTTCTGTAGTATCCTTTATCACGAGCTACATTAACTGGGAAATGTAAGTAATGACTGACTGATGTGTGGGTAAAAGAGAGACAGTAAATATTCAATATATCTGAATTTGAAATTAAAGGAAATTTAAGAACTAAGCAAAATATGGTTTTCTTGAGGTCTTTGAAAAGGTTCTGCATTCCAAATTGCAGTGCAAGCTGTAAATACAACTATGTTATGAGACGTATGCATCATTCGTATCCACTTTAATTATAAAAAAAAATTCAAGCCAATAGCATAAGCCATAGATGTACATGTATGAATGTACTAAAGTCACAATCATCCGCGCAATTTCGAAAAATTTCATTATTCATCAATCAACTGTGTTAAAATCCCTCAATTTACTGTACATGGTAAAAACAATAGATCAATTATTCCATTTCCGCATTTAAGAAATAACACTATTTAAAGAATGATACTGATTGTTTGCTTCTTTGAAACGGACTTTCTAGTTTTGTTATCTGTTTGGGATTTTGTCGGATCACTATTTCTTAAACTATTTATAAACAACCGAAAAACTTATTTTTCCTCTTCTATGAATCATATTAACACAACCTTAAAAATGAATTACAGACACCCAAATAATTCAACGAAATAATAAAACATCAACAAAAACAAGAAATATCAAGTCCAAAATATTACAGGAAAACTATGTATTCAGCCTCATCATGGAAGGGACACAACTATCTGGATTTTTAAAAAGTTAATGATTGAATAGCAGAGATTTTTTAAAGTTTCAAAAGTATCGTTTTAAACAATCTTACCTCATAAAAACATGTGTAAATGAAAAGAAAAAAGGCAGTTTTATTACTTTATAGTAGACACGATATAATCCTTTCATCAGCGCTTTGTTGTATGATGTTGGAATCAGGTAAAACACAAAATATCCCTGTTAACAGTAGTTTTTAACTTCATAATTTGCCATCAAAATTCTTTTAGGATTATCTTTTAGCCTAATGCATTGAGCATTATGTCTTATATTTGAATAAAACAAGCAAGAAAGATATTTGAGGGCAGCTTTTGAATAAAAAGTCAAACTACATGCCACTAATGATTTGTATTTGAAGTCAAATTTGCTGACTAAAAGGTTAGATAAAACAAAACTGCACCATACGACTTTGTGACGACCAATCTTAAATTCAAGAAAAATCGTTTTTCTATGACTGTGCCAATTTTTAGCCGTGTACCATGAAGTGAAATTACACTCGTTAAATAATCGACTTTTCCCTATTCCTACACCGCACTAAATACCCTACATATGTTATACTTAAGAATGTGTGCTCGATTGGTGATTGTACTGTTGGTTCTTGTTTAAAAGGAATGACAGTTTAAGGTTCTGCTAAAGTATAATTTAAAATCAACCTTTAAGTTCAGCGTTACATGTTTAGTATAAAAAGCATACATCAAAATTGTCCTTGTGATGAGTACAATTAAAAAATATCATTTACAAAAAACAGGCTATGTTCAAATGTCCAAATTGAAAAAACAAAAAAATAAAAAAAATCATTTACAAACAACAGGCTATGTTGTTGTTGTTATTGGTTTTGGAAGGCGGCTTACTTATGTAGTAATTGCGCCTTAAATTCATATAACATAATTTAAGATATTATGTATATAATTATACTTTCAGTCTTTAATTTATTTTTAGTATTTAACGTTTTGGCGAGTAATCTTATGAAACTTTGACGAACATGATTGCTGAATTACTAGAAAATATATATATGTTGAGAGACACCAAAAAAAAACACATATCAGAAGGTACATGTACTATGAAAATGAAAAAAAAATCAAGAGCAAATGATAGTCCCTAATGAAATGTACATTATTAATTGATAGGTGTCATAAAATTGTTCAGAAAATTTATATGGTTGTTCACCTTTGTGTCGTCTGTGATATACTTATATACATGTATATAAAAAAAAGTATATTTAGAAACCGGTAACAAGACATGTGCTAGTTATATGCTACCAATGTAAGGACGTCTCCCTCGATTGGTGTAGCAAATAAAGAATCCTTAAGAAAGGATTGATTGTAGTTTTTCCTTTTCCATAATGGTAAGTTGCATCAATTTTTTCCAAATAAATTGCCAAAGACATACTGGTATTTTGTGATTCCTCATTCCCTGACAAAAAAAAACACTTGTCATTGAACGAGAAATCATCCCTACCTATGCCCTTAATCACCTATTTAGATTTATATATATATACAGTGTATAATATATAAATGGAGCAAAAATAGAAAAATATGAAAAAATTTAATACCAGTATATTATTTAAACAATGACATTGACAGGCTATGTTCAAATGTCCAAATTGAAAAAACAAAAAAATAAAAAAAATACCGATTAATATTCCTCAAATAACAGGAACAGGCTTTGAAAAATATCAAGTGTATTCTTAAATTCCAAAAATCCGGGAAAAAAAATTAAAAAAGGAAAATGAAACGTTTATAAGGTGCAAGCTACTGTGTATCAATGATCAAATATACCCTTCAGTACGTATTGCGTGAAGTAAATTTTTTAGATTAAAAAAGATTGGAGGACATGTTTGACATGGAACTAATTTTTCCATAAAGTATTTCAGCTTATTATTGATGAAAATAACATTATTGGACATATCAGTATTTGTAGAAAAACCGAGGGTGATCTGAGGTGCTCCGGAAGGGTAAGTAGATCCTGCTCCACATGTGGCACACCTCGTGTAGCTCATATTAGTACAAACCCGGAGATAAGTCTAATTCGGTAGGTCATATTCGAGAAAAAGGGGACAGGATTGTGATCAGATTCACGACAATTGGAACATATCAGTCGTCAGTTGTGAAACAGATATTACACAAGGGTCGACCAACTTGGGATGTTGTCAGTAAAATATTCAAAGGGATTATTTTAATTTCTACACTTGTAACTCTTTGTTTGATAGCTTCCTTCTGGGCAGCAATCCTCTATCAAGGAATTCATGATAGGAAAACGGAAGAATATTGTATCAACTGGAAGATATAAATATATACTTCATATGCAGGTGCTGCTGAAAAGTAGCTACAAAACAATTGGAAGCTGAAATCATCTCTTTTATTATAAAGTTTCGTCCTTCCCTTCCATTGCGCCCTCTATAAGGTATTTGCTTATTTATATTGATTTGTTGAGTTTACTGTTTATTTAATTTACCATTTCACTAGGAAGTTCTCAAGTTTGTATGTCTCTGGCTTCTTATATCCTTTGTTCTTGTTCTTGTTTCAATTTCACATTTCACAACCGGAAGTTGAATTGTTAAACAAAGCCGGTTGTCAAGTTAATAAATTCAAATTTCAAAATGTATAAATCAGGAATTTGGTTTTAAATGTGTGTAGTGTATTTTACACCCTGTATATAATATAAATATATATAAATATGTTATAGAATAATCGTAGGTGATTAATTATTTCGTATTTCCAGGATCCATCGTAGAAAAAGACTGTCATGACCGAGCATTCGCATTCCTTGTGGGCGATTCAAATGCTAGAATGTAAGTTAACATAATAAACTTGACATATGCTCAATACTTATTATATCAGGTAATTAAGGAAATACGTAGTAGACAAGTATATAGAAAATACAATGATAAATAAACAGATAAGCTCTCCTTAATGTTACTCACCCCTTACTGACTGTTTAAGTGATTTATCATCAATACAAACGTGATCACTAGAAATATAATGTAACAACAGGAAAAGGTTATCCCAGGAATAAATTACCTTAGCCGTATTAGGAACAACATTTTTGGAATTTTGGGTCCTAAATGCTCTTCAACTTTGTACTTGTTTGGCTTTATAATTATTTTGATCTGAGCGTCACTGATGAGTCTTATGTAGACGAAACGCGCGTCTGGCGTATTAAATTGTAATCATGGTACATTTGATAACTATTAGAGATGTTTGTACAATAAAATAAAGTACAATTCAGTAAAAATTATTCATTGTCATGCAGAAACCTACAATGGAATTAACATCGCCACCATCCCCTTGAATCTTTGGAAATATTGGCTAACTTTATATTTGAAGTAGGAACTTTGGAATAATTAATAAATAATAATGAATATCTTAAATGTACTTAAAGCCATGTAATTCTTGATATACATTATGATTACGTAAAATCCATAAATAAATATTTAAGGTTTTACTTAACTGGTTTATACGTCTTCTTTTTCCAATAAACAGTAGTAATTTCTAATCAGGCAGACTAATAAAAAAAAGGTACAGCAATGAATTCACCTGTTGCAAGCTATATGGATATCAGAAAAAATGGAGTTGTAAATTACGTAGTATTTTCTTTATATTGTTCTTAAAATTATACTTAATTATTATACAAGTCTTTTCTTTGTACTCATCTAATACACAATTACGACATATACCTAGTTGGAGCTATTACGGTTGTTGTTTAGAATAATCCTTTTTCCATTAAAAAAAAATACCAGCTGCTTTGCCCAATTAAGTATCTTATTTATGATAATCGATGGGTCTTTGTTTAAATATAAAAATGAGGAGAGAACTGGTATGATTGCAATGGGACAAATATCCACCAAAGATAAAATGACAAGTACTTGAGCAGCAAGAGGTCAGCGTACAGCCTTCAACAATGAGCAAAATGCATACCGTATAGATAAATATAACAGACTCCCCAAACTGTTTACACGTCGCCAATTATTTTCTAGTTAGTTTATTTATAATAAGATATCATTCAAAGAGCAAACATATTTGTTTAAATTTAACAATTTATTAATTTTGTTTTAAGAAATAGAGTTTCACAGAATATAGCCTTTGTTGTACACGAACAAGAAAGACGTACAAATGAGTCATCTCCATCGGACGAGCGCACAGTTGTCAACCCAGAGAGTGAAGTGTGAAAAAATAAAATAACACCATAGCATACAACAAATTTTGATGTGGTCAAGTCATTTAATTACTACACCATTTCGAATTGAATTTATTTAAAATCGTTCAAGTTAATTTATTTATAAGAAGTCAATTGATACGTTTGTTTCGATACGGTTCTTCACAAAAACATTTTTTGTGAGAGGAAGAGCTAATTTCCACTAACGTTATTTCACATCAGGATCATTTTCAAAACGTCTATTGGTTTTTACTCAAATTCATATTATAACAACCTTATGTGTGTAATTTGTAGTTTAAACAATATTATGGCATATTTTTTTTATCATAATATCTAAGATAAAATGACTAACTGTGACTAGAAATTCTGATAGATTATGTCAAAATTTGAGATATTGTTGTAAAAAATGTAAAGAACTGACATTCTTAACCAACACCAAAATTATATCGGAAATAAATTAAAAAAAATTGTCTTTTAGATATCAATTTGATTAGGTTAAGGATATCATTCGATGCTAAGTTTTACAAGATACTAAATATAATTAGTATATCTAAACCGTCTCCAACAACGAGCTCTTAATAACATTTAGAGCTTATAAATATGTGGTATATTTTTTTTTAAATATTTATGTATATTTATTCGACACTTAGATATTCACATTTCAGTAAGTTTTGGCAACTATCGGATTTTAACCCTGCCAGTGAAAGAAATTAAATAAAAATGGCCCAACCTCTTACAATCTCTTTGTAATGTCATATTATCAATTGTCATTTAGTGCGCCTACATGTAGCTGACACTTATTTACGATTTTACAAAAAGAACAAATTAGTGTAAATTTAAGATAATATATAAATCAATTTTTATTCAACATATTTCCTATATTACGATTTTATTTATGGATCAAAACATATTATTTCTATTATTTTTTTTCTTTTGCTTATCATTATAACTGTTACAATCATCAAATGTCAAATTAGTAAAAATAAAATCTTAACCCCCTCCAAATTGATATTAAAAGCTCCAAACGAATGTATCAACAAGACATAATTATTATGAGATCCTTTTATTTTAAAATGTTTGGTAAGAGTTATCTTAATCTGCGCTTGTTTTTCATAAATGGATCTAAATGTTTCGTAGTCTAAATTTGTTACGGCCATTTTAGACTTCGAAACAAACATTCCATAGATTGTTACTGAAATTAAAAGTGTTAAGTCAGAACTAAACTAGTTTATATGAAGTTTCGTCCATATGAATTCATTCCAATATCTTATCTATTATCGTCTGTAGTCGATTTTATTTTGAATCTTCCTTTTTCGTTATTTAACACAAAATTGTCGGGAAATTAAGATAATTAAACACTCCTTTCTTGAGTATATTTTAAAATATCTCAGGTTTTTTTCACATTATTGTGCAGTTTACACATTTTTTATTTATCGGTCGAGGGGATTCTGAACTAAATATTGCTTCAACATAACATAACATAACATTTATGCTCACGAATTTCATAAATTGCATGCAAAACTACTACCTGTGGTTAAGCCTGAAACTAATCAATAGCTTTTCATCTGGAACACCGATTGTGATAAAGAGTTTAAAGAAGTAAGTGGTTTTTTTTTATAATTTATTTTATATAGAACTTTAAAAAGAAAAACTGTGGAATAGGAAATCCGCTTGAAATGTTGCTCACATTCGATATCAACTGTTATATTTATTTTTTCACATTTATTTCAAAAACAATATTAATTTACGAAAGCGTTACTAAGACTCGGCTGTTTGTTTTCTATTTAGAAGGGGGAAATGTGAGATTGTATATTGGTGAATATTGTAGTGACTCTCACGATTATTGCACATAATATAGAAAACATTTATTTCATGCTTGGTTGGCGGAAGCTTTGATCATCAATGGTAAAGCTGAAATTGCCAAATATGACATGATTCTGTTTGATGAACAAGAATATTGGATTTTTCTGTATTTTCAATAACATTATGTAAAGAAAAAGATAACAAGTGACAGAACACTTACTAAAAATTATGTATCCATAAATTTTAATTTGAATAAATTTAGAGAAAGGTGATAGTTGACTGTTAATGCTTACATTAACATGGTTAGACTAAGTGTAGTTGACATTTCAAAAAATTAGTTATTTTTGAAACGAACATTAAGTAATTTCACGTCTTTATTACGTCATATTTGACACTCAATGGTAGACTTATCTAATAGGCCATATGACACAAATTAGTTTCAAATGATTTATTGAATTACAAAGAGGACCACTATTGTTTAATCACCTTTTTTTAAAAGGATAGTTTTTAAACTTAATCAAGATACAAAAAATATCGTAATTTTTAATTTGCCTTGCGTCTAGTTGTGTTTTGATTTTTCTTTATCTTTTTGGTGATTTTGTTTTTGTTGGGTTTTGTTTGTTGGTTTGTGTTTTTTTTTTTTTGTGGCGAGGAATGCTTCATTTTCAATTTTGATTTTCTCCGAATGCATTATTTTACATTCATGACTATTTCGGATGCTCTAACATCTGAAATTAAATAAACCACATCTCCTTATTTTTATATGACTACATTTTTAAAAATATAAGATCAAAATAATACACATCTTATATGTCCAGATTTTTTTTTTAAAAACACAACATTTTTTTATAGTTTGATTGAGCTGATCCAGTATTAGTTATGTTAACTGTCATAAATAGCTATATTGCTATTCATTTTCTTTTAAAGACTAAAACTAGTGTCATGTCTATGTAAATTTAACGCTGTCTGCATATGTCTGTTAATAAGTATGGTATCTTTGAGGAGTTGTTTTCATACTTCTTATTACATTTTATGTAAACGGTTTAGGTCTTTTAATATTACAAACCAAAAAAATCAGGAACATGTTCGATTTATAAAAATGTGTTATTGTTGTTATAATAATTTTCATTAAATAACGAGAAAATTTAGGTTAAAACTAGATAGATAATAAATCTTGTAATCACATAACACTTGAAAATTAAGATTTGAATGTGAAATATTTTTTGTAAATAAATTGTATTTTACTTTATCAGATTTGCTTGATTTTAGATTTTTTTTGCTGTTTATGCACATTTTATGATAAGCTACTGTTTTTAAATCAAATAATGTTTACTTAATATATCGTTTCTATTTTTCATCAGTTTATAACAAAACTCTTATATATATATACTTGATGCAAAATGTATAGTCTTTTGTAATGTTTATATTATGGAGGTTTGAGAAAGTCAAAGCGTAACAAAAACCATGTTATAATTTTTGACCAAACAAAACTATCATTTAGAACTTAATGAAACTTTACTGCAGAATATCTTTAATTTTACAAAACATTGTAATTTATTCAATAATAAACGATATTTTTTAAACAAACCTATGATTTTTAATTTCATATGGTAGAACATGTATACAAAATAAAACAGTTTCTTCGGTTTAAATTGTATGTTGTATTGTACAAAAAAATCGAATTCTACATTTAGAAAAATAAATTTAATGAATACATACTGATAAATAATCAGGGGTGGTGTTCTCGAAGGTATCCTAAGATTCGTCCAAAGTCATAGATAAGACCAATTTTAGGATGGACTTAGGATCGACTTAGGACACTCTTAAGTTGTGTCTCGAAGCTCTCTCAGACGAATCTTATGTTAGGATGTCCTAAACATATCCTAAGTCGAAATTTTAAATCGTTAGAGTAATTTTTTGGTAAAACATTTATTAATGACGAAATTATTTTAAAAAATTGTTTACGAATTTTATAATAACATGTATATAGAATGAAAGGCATAATTACCAATGTAATTATATCAAAAAGGATTGTAATTTAAACTAGAAAACAATTTGTTTTGAAATGAGAATTAAATTTGTAGTATAATCGTATCGTGAAACACGAAGTTCAAAGTTTAAAATCATGCACAATTTCTTTATATACGAGTTAATAACCGATGGTGCGTTTCATTTCATGTTCATTTTCATGTAAAATAATGAGCAAAAAGCGAAATCAAATTTTTTTTGTGCTAGTATGAAGATAGGATGATCTTAAGACACCTTATTGGGTGTCTTAAAGTTAGGACGAAAATTGAGATATACCATAAGTTAAGAGAGCTTCAAGAACACGACTTATGACAAAGACTTGTCATAAGATAGACTTAGGACACGTCCTAATCCTAAGATAGCTTCGAGAACACCACCCCAGATTAAGTAATTTCTAATACTAAATTTAAAGTTTTCATTTCGCCGGCTAGAATATATATAAATACAATACAGTCAAATGCATTTACTTAAAAAAAAGTTCAGTTGATTTTACGACTCAAATTGATTGTAAGTATACTAATGCCTCTAATTTAACTTCAACTTTACCTTTATATCTTTATCATTTATTATAGGCTGCGAAGAACGTCTCGAAAGCGAGACATATCGATCCTACATTTCATCCCCGTCAGCATCGTTAAATTAGAGCAGTCTGGAATTTTCTTGAATTAAAAACTTCGTCTAACATTAATGGAAAACAAGAAACTTGTTCTTTAGCTGCTTTATTGACAGCATTCAGAACAAAATATAGAAAGTATTTTTACCTTCATGATCTCGCATTTCACAAAAAAAAACATTTGTCAGGTTAAATGTTTTCAGATATTAATACCTTTTTAAAAACTTTATTGAATTTACCGTATTTTATTGACGAATGGACTAAATTTTTTGCAGGTAACATTTAGATTCAGTCTGGAGTAAAACAATTTCCAACATTTATGATTTGTCAAACCTTCAATCAATTTTACGAACTTTTAACAGAAGTATTTTTATGATTAAGGAATAATATCTAAATCAATATATTAAAAAAAAAAAAATCTTTTATCAATATTTTAATTAAGATGATCTTACTCTGCTTTTGTTTTGCAGTTAACATTTACAAAAGTCAGGATTTTCATGTTTTACAAATCAATGACTTTTTAGCTCACCTGGCCCGAAGGTCCAAGTGAGCTTTTCCGATCACTTTGCGTCCGTCGTCTGTCGTCCGTCGTCGTTAACTTTTACAAAAATCGTCTCTGAAACTATTAGGCCAAATTAAACCAAACTTGTCCACAATCATTATTTGGGTATCTTGTTTAAAATGTGTGTCCGGTGACCCAGCCAACTAACCAAGACGGCCGCCATGGCTAAAAATAGAACATAGAGGTAAATGCAGTTTTTGGCTTATAACTCAAAAACCAAAGCATTTAAAGCAAATATGACACGAGGTAAGATTGCTTATCAGGTCAAGATCTATCTGCGCTGAAATTTTCAGATGAATTAGATAACCTGTTGTTGGGTTGCTGCCCCTAAATTGGTAATTTTCAGGAAATTTTACTGTTTGGTCATTATCTTGAATATTATTATAGATAGAGATAAACTGTAAACAGCAATTATGTTCAGCAAAGTAAGATTTACAAATAAGTCAACATGACCGAAATGGTCAATTGACCCCTTGAGGAGTTAATGCCCTTTATAGTCAATTTTTAACCATTTTTCGTAAATCTTAGTCATCTTTTACAAAAATCTTCTCCTCTGGAACTACTTGGCCAAATTAATCCAAACTTGGCCACAATCACCTTTGGAGTATGTACTTTAAAAAATGAGTCCAGCGACCCGGCCATCTAACCAAGATGACCGCCACCGCAAAAAAATAGAACATAGGAGTAAAATGCAGTTTTTGGATTATAACTCAAAAACCAAAGCATTTAGAGCAATTCAGACATGGGTTAAATTGTTTTGCAAGTGAAGATCTATCTGTCCTGAAATTTTCAGATGAATCCGACAACCGGGTGTTGGGTTGCTGCCCCTGAATTGGAAATTTTGCTGTTTTTGGTTATTATCTTGAATATTTTCATAGATCGAGATAAACTGTATACAGCAATAATGTTCAGCGAAGTAAGATCCACAAATAAGTCAACATGACCGAAATGTTCAGTTGACCCCTTAAGAAGTTATTGCCCTTTACAGTCAACTTTTAATAATTTTCATAAATTTTGTAAATTTTTGTAAATTTTAACTGAATATTTTCCTCTGTATGGGCCAAGTTCATTATGAATAGAATTAACTGTAAGAAGCAAGAATGTTCAGTAAAGTAAGATCAACAAACATATCACCATCATCAAAACACTATTTTGTCATTAATCCATCTGTGTCCTTTGTTTAATATGCACATAGACCATATAGACCAAGGTGAGCGACACAAGCTCTTGAGAGCCTCTAGTTTTACTTTCTGGGAATTTTCAGAAACTTCTCACAGAATAAAATTGAGAATGGAACTGGGTAATGTATCAAATAGACAACAACACGACCATAGAAAAAACAACAGCAGAAGGTCACCAACAGGTCTTCAATGTAACTAGAAATTCCCGCATCCGGAGGCGTCCTTCAGCTGGCCCCTTAACAAATATATACTAGTTCAGTGATAATGATCGCCATACTAATTTCCAAATTGTACACAAGAAACTAAAATTAAAATAATACAAGACTAACAAAGACCAGAGGCTCCTGACTTGGGACAGGCGCAAAAATGCGGCGGGGTTAAACATGTTTATGAGATCTCAACCCTCCCCCTATACCTCTAGCCAATGTAGAAAAGTAAACGCATAACAATACGTACATGAAGCCTCTTTATCATCAAGAAATAGTATTAGAAAAAAACAGTTTAATTTTGATTTATTTCTTGCATATTTTACTTGCAAATGAACTTAGTTTTTGGCAGTAAATACATGGACGACTTTTAATGATTTTTAAGACATCTTACTTATGTCATCGCAATGAATTTACCTCATATATTTTGTTCATTGTTTGTGGGTACATCTATGTTTCTGTTTTTAGAAAGTCGTTGGAACATAAAAACTCAAAATTTAATATGAAACTTTCACCATATTTTTCTGCCGCATACATTGGTCACCTTTGTTAGAATTAGTATACTTATAAATGTTTGTAAAACAATTATTGAACTCTTAACTTGTCCAACTCGATAACAACCTGAATAAAGTCAAAAGAACTCTTTTGTGCGAGTGAAAGACCGAGTTTAGACATCAACATACGTCGTTAAAATAACCTCAACACGTTTAATACTTCGGATCTAAATTAAATTCACTAAAAATAATGTCAAGATAAAAAAAAAATCATCAACATTTACAGAACTGGGTCCTGGTTTCGAAAAGTATCATAAGATATGTCATAAGATATTATCTTAAGACAAACTTTATGACCATCTTATGACTATCATATGATATGTCATGGAGCATGTAGAATGCAAATAAAAGCTGTCTTAAGAGAGTCATAAGTTTGTATATTGTTAATATGTATATGTTCTCTGTAACAATTGTTTTAAGAGAATAAAGTATTCATTCATACCTATGGTGTTCTTATGACTGTCATAAGTGAGCATATTTTCTTTTATTTGAAATAAAGATAAAAATAAATATAAAAATAATAATTATGAACATAATAAGTATTACCATTCTTAGTATTACGAATATTCAAGTTTTTTCATTTAAAAAAATAGGAAATTATAAATGGAAAGGAATTAAAATCTGAGTTGATAATTTGTTTAAATTTAGTGATATATAATACATACTTTAGTGATTATATAATAAATACTTCGCGTTCATGTATTAAAGTGTTATTTAATCGTGAATACTTTTAAGATATATTGAGTACACGTTTAACGAAATGCCAGTGTTAATACATTAATAAAGTACTATATAAAAAATATATATATAATATATATATATCTATATTATACAATATTATGAGTATGAAAGTAGTCCGAATTTTATGTCCCAGAAGATTCAAATTTTAATTTTCGAAATAGAGAAAAATAAATCTTTACTAATTAGCAGACTGATCAACACTAGTATTATTTTTTTTTGTAATGAACATGAACTTATATATTGAAAATAATTAAAATTTGAGTTGATTATTATAAGACCATCATAAGTCATGTCGCGAGGTTTCTTAAGTTTACGATAAAAGTTAAGACATATTGTAACTTTGGACACTTTCTAAAACATGAATATGACACGTCTTAAGACCATCATAAGACAAGTTTTATTCATAAGATACTATCGTAAATCAGGCCCCAGTTTTGCCTGTGTTAGAATTCACATCTGTGGCATGTGGTTGAAGATTATATATTTTATATGAATGAAGTTTTTGAACACTTTGAGGCTAATTAATTGATGAAATTGATGAGCCACACAATTATGGAATTATAAAACATCTGTCCAACAAACGATTAACTTCAGTGACGTAGTTTTCCAATGTTTAAATGCATTTGTTATTGCATACGCTCGATATTTCTTGTTAGCAATTAAACATGTATGACAAATGTTTTTCGTCATTTTACTTTAACAAAATCTCGGGAAATAGTCGTTAAGTTGAGACTTTTCACATGCTATTAAATTTAATATACTTTTTTTTCTTTTTACGGCCATAACAGAAACTCGTCAATTTACGTGCACAAAGGCTTCACTTATCCATATGTCAATGCATTTTGTCTATTGAAGTCCTTTATTTGTTTTCAATTTGGCAATAATAAAATTGTATTCATCAAAAAACAAATGGTTTAGCATTTTTGTTCATTTTCTAACTGTCACGAACTCAAGTAATAATTCATAGCTAAGCAGTTTGTTTTGTTTCACACACCATATTTGAATTTTATAATGTTGAGGTGTTATGTTCTAACATCTCTTTTAAGTCCTATTCTTTCAAACATATTGCACAGCTTTTGTTAACTTGGATATGATCATAATTTTAAATTAAATGTTGACAAAACTAAGGATTTTCCGCCCCAGGAATAGATAATCTTACCTGTATTTGGCAAACTTTACAAACAATATCGGTTCTAAATGCTCTTTAATTTCTTACTTTATTTGGCCTTTTAAATGTTTTTGTATTCGAGCGTCACTAATGAGTCTTTTGTAGACAAAACGCGAGTCAGTGATGCATACAATATCAGCTATCAAGTTGTATTTATCTGCAGAAAAAAGGGTTGATGACTAAGGTTATGGTTAAGCACGCGTTAACATAGGATTCTTTTAGTAATAAATTAGCTTCACGGATTTTTTCTACAAGCTATGATCAATTTGCTTCAGTGAATAATATAAAAAAGCATGTTTAAAATAGCAGTATTATTTCATTTCAAATCTTGAGTCAAATTTATATTAAAAGCCAAAATCAGTTAAATTTGCTAACCTTTATTGAGGAATTTACTTGTATTGTAATTGTTCTATATTTCTATAGGAGTCGACTTTTGTAGTTAATCTTTGAATAAACACATAAAAAGTATGTGTAACCAAGCTTATTTTAGAGAAAACTTTAAAATTGTCCATTAAAGCATGATTCCATTTCTTTGCTGGAAAATGACTTTCAAACGTTTCAAAAAATCAATGTTGTCTCCTCGTAAATTATAGATGCAGAGCGACTGACTAAAGATGCTGGTAAAACAAATTTCAAAACGACAGAAAAATATTTTGTATCTGATTAAAAGGTTAATTCTTCGCAATTGCAAAATTTCAGATTAGAAATTCTGTAATACGAGTCTGTTATTACGACGATATTTAAATCAAAACAAGTAAAAAAACTAGAACTTGCAGGTTCTTTGTCGAGTTGATAATTATGTTCCATCAAACTGTATCCATTCCTTTTTATTACATGTATACATTAATTGAGCATGCAGATTTTTTTTTTATGCTTTATGTTTTATGTTGTTGTGCAATTTTGCTTCATGCCTAATAAATACTAGTTTGCTACTTTGTCGACCTTTATTATTTAAAGTACTATTCAACTTATACAAAAACGCTATAAACAGAACACATTTGCAAACTCTTCTGTTGTAACAGATAACACATATCATTGACATCACAGTTTTTTCAAGCGATTAAGTTTCAATTCATTATTTTTAACATAACCGTTATGTTGTTGTCATTGGCTTATGTGTGCCTACTAAACAAAGGCAGTTACTTTTAAAGAGCCACGATATTGAACTTTTTTAAACTTTGTTATTCGAGTTTGTTTGATATCGAGATATAAGGAAAAATAATTTTAAGGCATGTTCTTGAGAATTCTGTGAGTTTTCGGCTAAAGGACAATTTATGTGATCTCGTAGTAGGGTGCAGGCGACCTGAGTGGTGCGAGAGGTTATATGTTATTTACCTAGCCGGGTCAAACCAAAGACTATGAAATCGATATTTGCTGCTTCTCCGCTAAGCACGTGGCATGAAGGAATACGAGCAAGTATAGTCGCCTTTGAGTCAAAAGATTGCGTACGGAAAGGTTAACATGTCCTTCTGTGCACTATTACGTTTGAAATCCAGCTGTGCTTGTTGGTCTAATACAAAATTAAGGCAAGAGAAGTCTACCGATGTTCAAATCTCACAAAATTGAGGGAATCGCATGAACTGGTTGCATCTACAGGGTAAGCATTTTTAGCTCACCTGTCCCGAAGGGACAAGTGAGCTTATGCCATCACTTGGCGTCCGTCCTCGTCCGTCGTCCGTCGTCTGTCGTCGTCTGTCGTCGTAAACTATTTCAAGAATCTTCTCCTCTGAAACTACTGGGCCAAATACTTTCAAACTTTAACTGAATGTTCCTTAGGGTATCTAATTTATAAATTGTATCCGAAGTTTTGATCTATCAACAAACATGGTCGCCATTGCTAAAAATAGAACATAGGGGTCAAATGCAGTTTTTGGCTTATAACTCAAAAACCAAAGCAAGCATTTAGAGCAAATCTGACATGGGGAATATTGTTTATCAGGTTAAGATCTATCTGCCCTGAAATTTTCAGATGAATCAGACAACCCGTTGTTGGGTTGCTGCCCCTGAATTGGTAATTTTAACGAAATTTTGCTGTTTTTGGTTATTATCTTGAATATTATTATAGATAGAGATAAACTGTAAACAGGAATAATGTTCAGCAAAGTAAGATTTACAAATAAGTCAACATGACGGAAATGGTCAGTTGACCCCTTTAGGAGTTATTGCCCTTTATAGTCAATTTTTAACCATTTTTCGTAAATCTTAGTAATCTTTTACAAAAATCTTCTCCTCTGAAGCTACTGGGCCAAATACTTCCAAACTTTACCTGAATGTTCCTTATGGTATCTAGTTAGTAAATTGTATCTAAAGTTTTGATCTATCAACAAACATGGTCGCCATTGCTAAAAATAGAACATAGGGGTCAAATGCAGTTTTTGGCTTATAACTCAAAAACCAAAGCAAGCATTTAGAGCAAATCTGACGTGGGAAATATTGTTTATCAGGTCAAGATCTATCTGCCCTGAAATTTTCAGATGAATCAGACAACCTGTTGTTGGGTTGCTGCCCCTGAATTGATAATTTTAAGGAAATTTTGTTGTTTTTGTTTATTATCTTGAATATAATTATAGATAGAAATAAACTGTTAACAGCAAAAATGTTAAGCAAAGTAAGATCTACAAATAAGTCAATTTGACCAAAATTGTCAATTGACCCCTTAAGGAGTTATTGCCCTTTAAAGACTTTTTTTTCACAATTTGTTCATCATGTTGACTTACTTTAAAAAATCTTCTCCTTTGAAACTGCTGTATCAATTTCAGCCAAACTTAGGCTAAATGAGTTTCAGAGTATCTAGTATAAATTTTATATTTTATTTCCTTGTATGTCAAGAAACATAGCTCCTATGGCTAAAATAGAACATAAGAGAAAATTATTATTTTTTTTGGCTTTTGAAGAAAATAGGACGATCCAAAAAACATTTAAATAAATTGAAAAGTCAAAATTATCATTGATGAGAGATTTAACCAAAAGAATTAAGGTGAGCGATTCAGGCTCTTGAGAGCCTCTTGTTTTGTTTGCTAAGCATACATCACCCGCTATACGGATCCACACTCAGTCAAAATTTTAACAAAAGAGAACAACACACATATTTGGTATAACTACAGATAAGACGACTATTCTGTTATCTAAATAACTTATTAGACTGCAAAAGTATGTGACTAGTGAGTTGAGACACAGGCATATAGTATCGATCAACCAATTCGTAATGGTGACCGTAACTTATCTAGTGTCGATTTCAGTTGTTGATGTTTCTATTGTCTTGGAGCAAGTTTTGTAAAATAGGCACACACATGAAAATGCAGTTCATAAAGTGTGAATATGAACGCACATAACTTGTCGATAGAGATATGTAAAACGCCAAAAACGATTAGGTGAAATGTATGTTGAATTTGATGAGACTGTTATTAAAGTGAGAGGGTTGGCGCTATAGAACCAGGTTCAATCTTTCTACATTTGAAAATGCCTGTACCAAGTCAGGAATATGACAGTTCTTGTCCATTCGTTTTTGATGCGTTTTGTTATTTGATTTTGCCATGTGATTATGGACTTTCCGAATTGATTTTCCTCTGAGTTCAGTATTTTTGTGATTTTACTTTTTACTGCTGAGAAATGAGAAGTTGAAAATTAAAAAGATGAAATCATCGCGTCTTTCATGATATATATGAGATGCAGATACTCAATTGAATTCCGGTTGTTGCGTGACAGGACATCGTCAAAATATCTAAAAGTGTGATTAAAGAACGCTGCAAAAAGGCAAAAAGTATTTTTTTCATTTGACCTAAGAAAAATGTTTTGAAAAATATCTGCTTCATATAAGTATATGAGTCGGTCAGTAGAGGTGCACATTAGTTCAGGTCGGGACACTGACAGTTTGTTTACGTATCAATTAACCAAACTGAACAAAATGATGTGGTCGATCAACAAGTACAGCATTTTGATGATATCAACATTAACGTATTTTTTTTCAAAAAGTAATATTTCTTTTAAAATACCAAAAACATGAAATGGTATCTTCGATTCCAATTTCAAGCTCATCTGGACCAAAGGGCACAGTGAACTTTTCTCATCATTTGGCTTTCTTCGTCGTCTGTTGACTTTGACAAAAATCATCTTCTCTGAAACTACAGGGCCATACTTGACGACAATCATCATTGGGGTATCTAGTTTAACAAACGTGACCGCTACCCCCGCCTGCCGACCAAGATGGGCCGACATGGTTAAAAAAGAACATATTGGGAAAATGCAAACCGTTATAAATAGAGATAATCTGATAGGGCGAAAAGTTCAGAATGTTGTGTTCTACAAATTGTCTAATGATATCAAAACTGTCAGTCAAACGAATTCTTATAGAAGTTATTGCATTTAAATGACAAAGGAGTATGTCCGGTAAAAAATTTAATAGGTAGACAACTTCAATAAGCAAAAGTGATCAGCAAGGCAAGATCTAATAACAAGTCAATACTTGAGAAAGCCAGCTATTACTGTAGAAAGAATGGTAGCAAGAACTTTAAACTTATGTTTATTCGAACATCTTGACTAGTATGTATATTGTTCTTTAAAATTTTTTTATTTAAAATTGGTATCCAGCTTGAAGGCGGGAGATTTTAGTGGTCCCTTTTATATGTTCATACGAAAGACGAGAGGGAATGGTTTTTGATTTTGTCAAATCCCCTTTTTCCATGAATGATGATGCGATATATATAACCGGAGAGCTTGATTCTACATACGAAATCATCTTGGTATCCACCGGGACCTCTGTGTAACAAGGCAGCGCGTTAATCAACTGAGCAAGAAGCACTTCCTTAGCTCAGCCGCGTACGGCTGACTAAGTATCTACTTATGAACGGAAGCTACAAAACTCCGCCATAAGTTTTCGTAAAACAACAATGGCGGTCACGTCATTATAGGATAAACAAGTTTGACCGTCGTCTCGATGTCACAATCGGGATTGCAATGAATCTATATATAGATGATCATGTGGAAAAACATGTGGTTGTCATGTGACACGTGCGTGATGACGTCAGAGGCGTATGCACTTACGTTGTAGCTTATGTATCAAAATGGGTCGCAAGGGAAAAGAACTGAAATCTGATCAGAAAAGTCGTCTCGCTGCATTAAATGATGCAAGTTACAGAAAAAGTTACACCGTCAAATTGACGGGCAATAAACAGAGTACTGTTTATAGTTTTTTGAAGAGGTATGAGCACCGGGTAGATATAGAAAACATTCGGAGAATAGGTAGACCAAAATCCTTTCATGAACGGGACATGGTAAAAACTTTCCCGTTGTGTAAAAAAACATCGCCATAAATCTTAATCTGAAATTACTAATTTTTTTAATCAGAGCATTTACCGACCTTTTTCTAAACGATTTATTACCTTCTGATGGGTTCCACAAGCGGTCAGTAAAGAAGAAAAATCGTATCCATAAGAAGACCTGTGTGTTTACATTTTTGTTATTCGGTCTTTGGTGAAAGTTGTTCTATTGACACAACTGCGTATTTATATTCATAAGGGGGTGGAAAGGGAGATACCTTTCTCCTTTCTCCTGCCCCTCTGCTTCCATCTCCCACCTTAACCGTTTTCTTTCAGATCAATCGATTTTAATACAAATTTGAATTAATATATGACCATATATAGGTGGCATAGGTCTTTATTAAAGCATATACTGATTTTACGAACAAGGCCTGCCTCCGACTCGTACGCAAATTAATACACAATGATGAAATGTTGTCAATGGTGCATTGTGCATGCCCCAATGTCAAGAAACTCATTTTTGATATGTGTGGTCATGTATGAGGATCATGAAATTAGTTTTTTATTGAGTCATCTCTATTTTCCCCTGTCCTCGATAACACCTTACTTTGTATGGTCAAGTGGATAACGTAAACATTTTAAGGTGACCTTGAAAACGCGTTAAGTACATGTAATATTGTTGAGAGGAGGGAGTGTATCTCTCTAACATTGTAAGCATCCCTTCTTTTTAAATATGTAGAAGATCGCCAAATACTTAGAGGAAACAGATACCCACATGTGAAGGCATAAGACAAGAAAACTAATGAACCTGTGTACATATATCTGGCCTTAAATATTTGTCTAAGTTTTGCTATTAAATATAATATAATAAGTACAGAATTATTAGAAATCCATCAAGTGTCTTGGTTTCTTAACAGTTCTCCCACGTCTCGTCCTTTCACAACTCAGTACAATTTCCTCTTCCTCAAACGTCTCGCTAACTTTTTCATTGATCGTCATTTTATCAGTCTAAAGATAGCTGGTCAGCCTATTGTAAATCTCCTCATCTAATGTATATACAACCTGACCAGGTAACAAAGGGGGTATTACACTTTCTAAAATACAATTAAGTGGTATATATATATCTCTTTGCATGTCTTTATGAAATTCAAGGCCACCATTCTCTTTATACAGAATCGCTTTGCACACTTTGTCAGTTTCAAAAACACGTTCATTGAGACTTCCGAGAGACAACTGGTCATTCAACATGACCGCCCACCAAATCATTTTCATCATAAATAGAGTCTAACACTGGTCCGGCGGGTTCATTTGAACTTTGCAATTGATCAATTGTGCGTGGTTCTGTAAGTGACGGGTCTTCAGCTGTTTCGTTGATTCTAATGTCGGTAACAGACAGATCAATCGATGCATATTTAGGTGAGATATTGTTTTGGTACATGTTGAGAGGCAGCGTACCTGCATCAAAACTTCGTTGTATCGGTTCTTACGCTTCGCTGTCGTACTCCTTTTCTATATCTCTCCCTAAATTCAAACAATAGTTTCATGTCTTCTTTAGAGACATTGGACGGCTTGTCACGTTGAAACTTTGGAAACTGTTCAAGGGATAGATACTGTTTTAGACTTTCCTACCCCGACGTTTTCTTTGATGTGATCTCTTAACACACTCAACGACACCTCTGAGAAAATCCCTTGCAGTCAAGAACTTATGGTGTTTCTGTTTTTTAACCGCAACATACTGTGCAATTGTTCATTAACTAACGTAAGAGCTGCACTAATATCAACTTTCTCCAAGTATTTTGATTCTATACCAGTAATTTGCTCGGAAAGAGACTCCAACATTGTTCGAAACATATCAACTGACTGTATTGTTTTAGAGGCTGGTACGCAATGAGGTCGTTGCAAGCAGTTAATTTTCAAATGTAAAAGTGTCTTGGCTTCAGATGTGCAGTTTTCAAAGAAACTTTCAACGTCTTTCAACTTAGAAATTGACATCCTGATATCATCGCTATGACCACTTCCCAATATTTCCAGTTTAATCGTTTTTTTACCTCTTTATTTTTTTCTACATTAAAGTTCGTCTCCCTTTGATAGTTCTCCCTCCTTTCTCCCCGTCTCTCGATACCCTTTCCACCCTCTCATTCATAATACTAGTATTGGTATTGCAATAGAGGTATTAGCTAAATATAAACTGATACTAAAAAGGACAATAACTGAACTCAAGCTCAGCGTACCGACTCTGCTGATAAAAAAATTGTGAAGTTTACACTCTCATATCGACGGCTGTTCTTCGAAGTAAATGTCTCATTATAAACAGCGTATATACATATTGTTTTTTTGTAAATATAATGCCGTCAATAAAACATGCGTAAAAGAATTTAAAAAAAAACAGATAAACAAGTTACTGATGTTTTGTGTTGTATACATATTTAGCTGCATAAATAAAGCTTACATACAGATACTTCCACTGCGTCGAGTGTGATATAATATTTATCCACTCGAGACAGTTTTGTGTACACTTAACCTACACAAGGCCTACATTGACTATCGACTGTGTGTAGATAAAACATGATTTAAACTATGAAAAAAAGTGCCTTACAAGAAATATATATATTTTTGAGGTAGACGAAATTGACTTTAAAACGATCGTATTGACTTTTGATATGCAGAAATAGGCAGATCGGACATATTTTGACTTTATTTACTTACTTCTTAAGTTTGGGATTAATTGTAATTAACATATTCCAATGAGACTGAAAAATGCTTTTTTTATTATGATAAATAATAATTTTACCTGCCGTAGTAGTGCGTAAAATATATTTCAATTACCAAGTTTCTCACAAAAGAAATCAAAGTTACTCAATTTTATTACGGCACAATATATACACAAGACAAACAAATATATTTCACAGCACAGGATAAACACTAGACTATACCACTGACAGTAACATATAACATGTAAAGTTCATGTTAAAGAGCAAATTTAGCGTCTAGCCATTAGAAATGATAAATATATATTATTCCAAACAGCCGAATAAACACATGGGCTAGCCGCAAAGCCAACGGCCGCCCAAAAAATAAACAAACAACTGTGTTGAACAAAGAATTAAGCAAATTAATTTAAACTAACATATAAACAATGCACAATTTAAGCTTGTTAATCTAGCATGTAATAATATCAAGCAGACTGAATAGTTAAAGCAAGCAAGGATGAAACAAAACATATAATACCATTACATTTTAAGGAAAATAAAATACAAATTATCCCAATTTTAGTATGGAAGAAATAATATCAACCATAAACTAAAAATAAAAATAAAGGAAGTATGGCAGAAATATGATTTCCAACCATTACTAATCCTTTAACTCCACCTGAGAAAATAAAGTGAACATATCTAAATCAAATGAGCAACCCGTCTTTTAAAATATAAACCTAACTACTTTGTACCTTCACAATTCAGATGTAAACCACCATCTTTATAGGCAAATAACTCCACCTTTGGCTTTCCACATTTCCAAAAATATCTATACGAAGGAATGAACTCTACATTATAACTCAAACATAATATTATCAAAGCCATATTAACTGCCTTAATTTTCTGACCCGTTTCCTCAAAAGCTACAGGACGAGGAAGAATACCAGACAAAGCAATGACCATAGAAGGAAACAACAACTCAGCCGTTGAAATTAAATTATGATAAGCAGACTTAAACTGATCAATAAATAAAATATGAATATCATTGGTACCACAATGAATAATTAAATAATTTAATAACCGTCATAAATACTCCCCTTGTTCTTGTAAAGCTGATAAGTTATTTCTCCTATGGAAGCCCCCCGAAACGCAAACACATCAGCATTCTCAAGCTTCACATATTTTGCGATTGAGTCTGACACTATCAGAAAAGTTCCTGGTTCTGCAAAGAAACAATTTAAATTAGTAACCTAACAAGGAAACACTCTTCGACATCATTTGCGAAACTTGTAGTTTCTGTTCCAAAGTAAATTCTACATACTTTTTATAAGCATCACTATGCCAATCTCCATGAAGTTGAATTAGTTCAGTAGAAACATCAACATCAAAAGCTAAAGATGCACCCCCTCTTCTATAACTATGAGTAGAGTAAAATAAAGAGTTACGACCTGTTTTTTGTATTAAATATCTAAGCTTAATTTGATACTCTTTATAAATAATGGGTCCGCTATTCTGTTTTCAACTCCAGGAAAATGAACAGTAGATTGATTATCACATCTCTCTAAAATCTTTCAATTTACAAAATGTACACTCCATACTTTAACACTAATCATCAAAGCAACCAATTCAAATTTATTTATATGCAAATTCAAATCCATTAAAAAGGAAGGAAAATCAACATGAAAAATCTCTCTTTTTTCAAAAAACCAACCTCCACATCCACTCAAAGTAGCATCTGTCTCCAATATTTCATCTGGCTGAGTCCAATTCTCTAAAGCCATCATAGAAACACCATTGTAAGACTTTAAAAAATGATACCACCATAATAAATCTTTCCTTATATACAAAGGAATAATATGGTCACATTTGTCATCTGGAAAACTACGAAGCCAAGTAAGCAATCTAGATACAAATCTGGTCTTACACAGTTCGATACAAAATATTATTTACCTAACAATGACTATAACTGTCTAACTGTAGCAACCAGTAAATTTAACCAAGTCTTTACCAACAATAAAAGCTGTTCCACTCTCTCAGTTGTTACTAAAATTGTAAGCTCCGAGGTGTCAAATTTCACTCCTAAAATGTCATAACTGTACTTGGAGAGCTAGCCTTCTCCACTGATTCTTCGAGACCACAACTGTCTAAAAGTCTACCTAATAAATCAAATACAACATTTGCATCTTCTGATTTTTCAGCTCCAGCAAAATCATCTAAATAATTTAATAGTTATCCAGACTGCTTCATCATGTGAACTACAGATGAAGTCACTCTCTGACAATATGGGCTGATGACCTAAGTCCCATACTTAAAACTCTGTCTACAAAAATGTGATTTTTCCAATGAAATCCTACAAAATTGATATCTCCAGGATCAATTGGAATTCGGCGATAAGCCCGTTTCAAGTCCCTCTTAAAAATTTCTGCCTTTTAACTTAAAAAGATTAACAAAATCATCTACAGATGGATAAGTCAAATTAACTGACTCACCCAAATAAATATCTTTATCAATACCTGCATTATTGCAATTTTCAGAAGGAAAACTTAAATCTAGTATTACCCTTCTTTCACCTGGTGTACTCTTTGGAACTGAATTTAAAGGAGTTAACACTAATGAAGAATATATAAAAGGTTTCACTTTAAAAGGCCCAATAACAGCTTTATATTCTAACACCTTTTTCAAATACTTCAAGATGAAATCTGGAAAATCTCTAGCACCGCTATGATTACGAGGCTTTTTGATATATATACTATATCACCTGCTGTATAACCAATGGGAAAACCAAATTCTAATAAGTCACACAAAATGTGATCATTATAGTCAACTAACATATATCTAAAATATTCTATTTTCAACTTTGAAAAAACTGGTATTCTACAACCTAGATAATTCGGTAAACCTGATAATTTAATTTCTCTCTGAATATCCACCAAATACTGTAAATCTAAAGAATTAACATTCAAATCACAAATTAAACACCTCTTTGTGTTTATGACAAAATTCATCAATTTTTAAATTCCAAGCTGATTGAACTGGTAAAGATTTATTTACACCCTTTTACTTGAAATTCTGTAATTGTCATTGTTAACTGTACAAGTATCACTTTTAAAAACCTCCATTGCCTTAGAGATTTCACCTTTATCAATCAGCATTTTGTCCTTATTTGAATCTACAAGTAACCATTCAGGATACAAAGTATCTATCACTTTTGAATTATATGTTGTACAAATCTACTTTTGCCTGCAATATCCAAATTATGACCATCCTTCGAAATATTACATTTATTTCTCTGATACAAAGGACAATACCAAACTTTTTTTTATCAAAATTCTTTTCAGAAGATTTATCTGAATATTTACTAGCAGTTTTATTCAACACTTTCTTTCCTATTAACATTCTAACCTCTAACAGAGAAGTATCATCAGATCAGACATTCTCACCTTTTTTAATTAATTTTACCCATGTTGCATGAAAATTTAACAGTACAGACCATTCAAATTCACTAGCATAATAAAAAAAATTGTTCAATAAAGATAATCTACCCTCTCTTTCCTTTCTACCAATTTTACAATGCCTTATAATTTATAATTCTCCAGCACAAAACTGACTCATAGTTAGCTGTCTAAACTCCACAGCCTTTCTATTTGTAAACTCATATTTGAGCTCAGATTGTGGCCAGTTCATCTCAATTTGAATTTTATCATGAGGTCTATCTTTGATACCTGATCTGATCTTCTTTTTCTTATGCTTATTTTTCTTTTTATGTGTAGTTTCACTATCAGAGTCCGAACTAGATACAAAATTTGACTCTGACTCATTACCCGTACTACGCATGCTACTTTCAGAACTTAAACTACTACTTAAAGAAGAATCAGACTCTGAGTTAGACTCTGTGGCTAGCATTTGCTTCATATGTTTCTCTACAATTTTCTTAGTCTTTACATCTTTTCTCAAATGTTTTTAATACTTAACTGCGCCTTTGTCTTTATCTTTACCTTTACTTTTATCTGTTTCTTTACCTTTATCTTTATCTGTTTCTTTGCTTTTACATTTGCCCTTCTTGGACTGTTCCACCTTCTTGCTGGATTTCTCCTTCTTCGGCTTAGAGACCCCTTTTAACTCGAGCTCCTCCAACTCCTCCAATTCCTTCATTCTCTTCTCTATTTCCTGTCGTAATTCCATCTTTCTCTTCTTGTTCTTCATAACTTTCTCCTTCTGTTTAAATTCCCTGAGTTGTTTCCTGACCAACTCTTTAGTTTCCTCATCGGTGTCCGACTCCTCCAAATCCATATAAATAGAAAGACGTTCTTTCAGGTTTTAAAAATCCACCTTTGACATACTGTCAGATCCACCAGCCGCACCGTGTACAAGCTCGTCACCAACCTCTGATTCCGTGGTAAATGCCTCTGACTGCATCCCAAGTTGATCGAAAACTCTGTAGTCAAAACTCTTATTCACACGCCTGGGTAAAACTGCCCGAATTTCCTGGTTAACGTTGCTCATGTAAATAATTTGAACTAAAAATTTCAAATATACCGCGAATCCCGAAACAAAGAAATATATAAGAGAGTCCTGTATCCAGGTAACAAATTAAACAATCAAAATAAAGAATACTCGGAACAATTTCTTCCGAGTAAAGGTAAACAGTGATTCACGTGGTAATTATCCATTTTTATAAAATCAAAAATTACACGGCATTTTTCTTACGAAAATGACTTGTTTAATGAAACAAAACGTATTATTTGTAAACTTTCTCTTTAATCTTCACAATAGCGAGGCTTTTAAAAAATAACCTTTCAACTGTGTATTCCTAAAATTTTGAGAATAGAATAAGTGGCAATTTTTACCTTTCAAACCTTAACTTTCATTGATAAAACATAATATTGACTCGTCCACTGTCCAGTCTGAAAGTCATTTAAGTTACCGTACACATTCATGCATGTGTATTCCGCCTGAAAATTCTGTATATTATGTTTGTGATCCATTTAGCGAAATTGAAAGTGAATTTTTGAATTTTAATACAAGTCATGACAATATATGTCTTTTTGGAGATTTTAATGCTCGAACTGCAGAAGAGTCAGACTTTGACGTCGTAAATTTTGAAGAATTTTCAGGAATGTTAGACATTGAAAATGAGGGTGTTTGTACTTTAGATGAGTTAAATATAAATCGCTTAAGGAAAAGTATGGATCACAAAAAAAACAATTTTGGTAACTTGCTTCTTGAATTTTGTAACAATAACAATATGTTTATCCTAAATGGAAGAATGTGTGAAGACAAAGGTCTGGGTTGTTTTACATGTAAAAACACTAGTGTAGTGGATTACAATATTGCTTCCCCAAATTTTCTTAAGCTGGTTCAAAATTTTTCAGTATTAAATTCTATCGTTTTATTTTCGGATATTCATAATCCTCTGTCGTTAAAGATTACTTGTTATGAAAAACAAAACGACGTCAGTCATGATGATGAAATGCCTGAGGAGAAGATTAAGAGATGGGAAAATGAGCAATTAGACACCTTTATTAGTAACATTGATAGACTTAAAGTAAATGAAATACTAGCTCAATTAACGGAAATGGTTGAAAATACAAGTGAAAACTCAATTATTAATAAAGTTGTTGGGGATGTATGTCATTTACTTACAAATGCGGCAAAGTCTACATTCGGCGCATTTACTAAAAGACGTAAGCATACACAAAATATAAAAAAATCAAAACCATGGTTCGATAGCGAATGTAAGGAAGCTAGAAAAATGTTTCGGTCTAGTAGACGAAAACTTAAGCGAAACCATACTGACGACAGAGTGAATGAAACAAAGAAACTAGAAAAGAGTTATAAGCGAGTAATGGATAAGAGCATTCGTAAACATAGAAAGAAAATTAGACACAAGATAGAAAACTTAAGATCGATTAATCCTAGCAATTTTAGACCTATAACAGTTATCAACTGCTTTGGGAAATTATTTACTTCTATTTTGAATTCACGTTTGAATAAATTTTCTGATGATTTTTGTTTACTATGTCAGAATCAAGCTGGTTTCAGAGAAGGTTATTCTACTACAGATAATTTATTTGTTATCTACATGCTTATTAGTATCATGAAAAATAAGAAAAAAAAACTATTCTGTGCATTCGTAGATTTTGCTAAAGCCTTTGATACTGTTTGGAGAAAGGGTCTTTGACATAAATTACTTGTGAATGATATTAACGGTAAAATGTATAATGTAATTTTTAATATGTACACTGGTATTAAATCTCGTATTATGTATAATGGTAAAATGTCAGGATACTTTTCATGCAATATCGGTGTAAGACAGGGTGAAAATATGTCTCCTTTTTTATTTTCATTGTATTTGAACGACCTTCAACAGTTTATTGAAGAAAAAAATGTATGTGGTTTAAATTGTATTACTGATGAAATAGAGAATGAGTTTTATATCTACTTAAAACTGTTTGTGTTATTATACGCAGATGATACAGTGTTATTTTCGGATAATGCATCCGATTTACAGTTGCAATTAGTTATATTCTTTGAATATTGCAGTACCTGGAAAGTAAAAGTTAACACAAGTAAAACTAAGATTATAATTTTTTCTGGTGGTAGATTACCCCAAAATATTAACTTTATATATGACGGAAATGCATTGGAGATAGTCAATGAATTGACATATCTTGGGTTGAATTTTTCAAGAACAGGTAGCTTTATGAGTGCTAAGAAGATTTTAGTTAGAAAAGCAAATAAAGCAATGTATGAAGTATTGAAAAAGGGGAGGTTGCACAACTTGTCAGTGAAATCACAATATGATCTTTTTGATAAAATTGTGAAGCCAATTCTCCTGTATGGGTGTGAGATTTGGGGTTTCAGTAATACTGATATTATAGAAAAAGTGCACCTAAAATTTTGTAAATTATTATTAAACCTTAAGAAGTCGACACCCAATTTTATGATTTATGGTGAACTTGGTATTTATCCCATGTCTTTATATATACAGCTGCGTATGGTTAATTTTTGGTCAAAAATGGTTAATGGGGATGATAACAGGATTGCTAAAATACTATACAAATACGTGTTCTTGAAAAATTCGGACAACCAATTTAGGTCAGATTGGTTGAAATGCATTAAAGAAATATTAGATAAATGTGGATACAGCAATATATGGTTGTCACAAGGAAATTTTAATTCTAAGTGGTGGGGTATTAGTTTAAAACAAAAGTTATTTGATCAGTTGGATACTTTTTTCTTGCACAGATGTAACATACTTAAATTTGAAAAACTATTTCAGTTAAAAATTGAAAATAAGTTGAAAAAGCTGTGCAAATTTATCAGGGTTATAACTTTTCAAGTGAGTCTTCCTGGTTAATCACCACTCTTCTTTACTATACTGTTTATCATGTATTATTTGATATTTTCATCTCATCTTGTCATGTGTGTTTGTGTTATGTTATATGACTTTTGATGAACTTCTTTGTACCATTGTATCTTTATGGTTTTTAAGAAATAAAGAATCTTGAATCTTGAATCTTGCACGTTCTAATTAATCAATAGTCATGTATGAAAAGCATAAACAAGTTTGAAGGTAAACTAATAACAACTTAATCCAATCAAATTGCCTACGATTCAATAACAATGACCAGTCCACATCATAAAAATGTATAGGGGTAAACTGGGTAAGGGAGAAAATGTCAGATATTTTAAGTTCATTATTTTGCAATAACGAATAAAAATTTGTTTTAATTTCATAAACATGTCGTTATGTATTGGTATAGTTTTTGGATCTTTCATTAGCGTATTTAATGCTGTAGAAAGTTTGGCCTTCAAATGTCAAAATAATCATTGACTTTATTCAGAAAATTCGCCTTTTTAAAACATGTTTCACAAATAATACGCGACAACAAAGCAAAATCATTTCTTAAAACACTGCAAAAAAAATAATTCTGATTGATGCAGTGGTATTGTCATTAATTGTACTGGAGTGAACAGTGGTACAGCAAACGTCGAATTCCCTCACACAATGTTATCACACACTATACATGTAAACATTGAGTGTTATCAATGGGAACGCAATTGTGTTTAGTTTACGTGTGAGTTACACTAACACAACACCGAATTTTGGTCAATGTGAACACGGCCTAAGTTTAACAGGTCGGGACCACTACCTTATATGGAAATGCATAAATTAGCATACTTAATATGTTCTCGCACATGTAATTGTTTATTTACATGTGACGCAATTTATTTTTACCTACGTTTTTGGCCAATCCGCTAAATGAGTCACAATGCATGATGCACTACTACGTGTTTACAATCAACCAAGAACACGTGTTATTAACTGAAATACAACACATTTTTTTGTGCAATGCGGGATTCACAATTTCGCTTAGTTTTTCATTTGTGTATCCTCATTTATAGTTAGTGATATAAAGTATTACGTCCATGCTCAGATTAACAAAGAATTGTTTCTATGCGAAGAAAAAAGGTTTGAATTATCCGATATAGCCATTAACATGTTTGATTATGGCACAGAGAGTTCATGTTTTTGTCTACCAAACAGTAACGAAACAACAGCGAAAAAACACAATTACCCATGAGACAAACTTACTAGTGTAAAGTAAGGCGTTGATAACAGCCGGTGCTGATATTCACGAGTACAGCAATGTTCGTATAGATAATTAAAGGCAAATGTGGGATCCTTGAATTTTGTGTTCGTAAAAACGGCGATGAATATTTACATGCATGGTAGTTTTAACAAAATCTATAAGTATTTTTTTTGGTCACATTTCAGTATATGGGTCTTCCAAACTGTTCCCTTTGTTTTGAAGGTAGTGAAGTCAGCAGCTGTAGTTTCAGTTCGTTCGTTTTTAACGGGCTGGAACATTTGCAAAACTGAATAAAATCATTACAGCTGATTTCTTATATCTGCAAAGTAAAACTTTGGTTGGCTTGCTTGCTTTGTTTGTATAGTTGTTTATACAAGCTTTGAAAATAAGATTGGCATCTTTAAACAATATATATATAGGAATAGTTTAACTTGTATATTTTATATTTTGTACAATTTATAAACAAAGCAAGCAAGCTTACCAACGTTTTGCTCTACATGCATTAGGAAAAAAGTTGTAATGATTTTACCCATATGTTTGTGTTACAAGGTTGAAAATTTGAAATGTTTTGTGGAAATTATGGCGTTGGCTCTATAATAAAAAAAAAGATGTGGTAACTATGATTGCCAAAAGACAGTTGTCCGCAAGCGACCAAAATGACACAGAAATTAACATTTATAGATCACCGTACGGCCTTCAACAACGAACAAAGCCCATACCGCATAGTCAGCTATAAAAGACCCCAATATGACAATGTAAAACAATTCAAACAAGAAAACTAACGGCCTTAATTATTTTTTTAAAAAATGAATGAAAAACAAATATGTAACACATAAACAAACGACAACCACTGAAATACAGGCTCATATACAATATATTTTTTTATGCGATAGATATTAATATATTTAACTGGGCCGGGAATGTTTTTTTTTGTTTTTTTTTTTTTGGTTTGGATTGTTTTACACAAGTAATTTTTGGGTCATTAATAGCTAGCTTATTTTTCAGCATTGAACCTATGACTGCTTACATTACTAATATATGTCTTTCTTGGAAAGATGTTTCATTTTTGAACTCATACCTCATCTTCTTATTTCTATATACAAAGCACGTTTTAGAAAAAAATAATAGGTAGTATGGCACCCAATATGATCCAGAGACTTTTAATATTGCTCGGATATATTTTACATATGTCAACATGACAGCAGTCGAACGATAAAAAACCTCTGAGGTATATTTTGTGATAAAATAAGAAACAAACGGATATTATCGATGGATGAAACAAAAAAAAAAATGTATTGAGCTATATACCGTACCTGCTCAATGGTGGATCCAAGGGACGGGGTTCCGGGGGATGGACCCCTTTTTTTTGGACAATCCGTGCATTTGGATTACAAAATGTAGTTGGAACCCCTTCCCTTTTTTTCCAAGGTTAGGACCCCTTTTAAAATGGCTGGATCCCCCCTATCGCTTGCATAACACTTGTTTTTAGCATACTAAATATTATGATGTTCTTACTATTAGTTCAGGTCCTGATAAAAAAAAATACTCATTCAGTACAGAAAAAAATTTCAATGAAAGTTTTTGTGTTTTTCTAGGCAGAAATGATTTTGGAATGACATTATACAGGTTTAAAAGAGCTCAAATGATTTTCTTACTGAACAATGGTCACTTCATTAGATATTTCACTGTGGCATGTCGTGAAATTAATGCAGGTTCAATTCATAACAATGCACAAAACCGGTTCAACTACTTTTGCAAGGCGAAAAAAGAAAGTCGAATCGTGAAGCCCATAAACAATATAATTTTAATCTGAGCATGCAAATTGACTGCGTTATATATGCATAAAAGATCGGATAAATACTATATTGCACTAGACTTGCTTTGCACTAGATGTTCCTCTGATGATATGTAGACAATATAAAAATAATCCTAAGCCATCTTTTCGAACGACATGCAAAACTTTTGTGTTCTTTCTAAGTGACCTCATCAGCCAGGGTCGCCTTGTTTAATTGTGACGTCACAATGAGAATTTCAAAGAAACTTGTAAAAATTGGTTGTCATGATCGAATTTTGACCAATTTTAAAGTACAGCTCTTTGTAAGAACCAGACAGGGTGCCATATACATGTAATTTATGAGGGTTTCAGATTTTATCTATAAATGGCCTAGAAGAAGCAGTAACTGAATACTGCTCAAAAAATAAATATGAGTTGGAAAATACGAGTGGTTGCCATGGTAACGGACACTCTATTTTTTGGTTGTGAAGCATAGCAAAATCTTTCAAGAATCAGCTAAATCACTACAATTCAGAGCCTGATTAGGAATAGAATCAAACATTTTTCATTAATTTTCATATGTAACATTGATACAACTTGGTTTTAGCATCATTTTCGTTAAGATAGCATGTAAACCAAATTTGTAAATTTTTTGAAAAATTTTGCCAAAAAATACATATTTTCAACTTTTCTGAATTTGGGATTTTTGCGAAATTATCAATTTTTCTGTGGTGTTTTTCAGAAAAGAGCAACAGTGTATAGCAAAGATAGCACTTTAGTTATGAAGTTTGGATACTACTTTACCAAATTAAATAGAAAAAAAGCTTGGAATTTTCTTTAGTTTCATCACCATAGCAACCGATTTTTTCCTTGGAAACGGAGTTTTTATTTGCAGAATATTGCAGTTTTAGAGCTTAAATGTACTGAATTGTTTCATAACTGATAAAAAAAATTACATTTAGGCATAAGCTTACTCTAAATTACCATCTTAAATAGTTGCTGAATTCAATAGTTACCATGGAAATACATATTACCCATAGCAACATCTATTTTAAAAGGTATCAATAGAAATTTATAAAAAAAAATACATATATTATATATAGACGGTGTTTAAATTTAAATTGGAATATGACTGCATGCTTTGCTTCACTCACAGTCTTGTCTGTCCTTTTCAGAAGGTTCAACAAATGTAATATATTATAAACATTGGGGTTAGAACCGAAAGTTAGGAAAAAAAGGGGTGGAGGTTTATTTAAAAAAAAAATATATCTGTAGATTCTTGAAAAGATAACGTTTGGTTGGAAGGCCTGATTATGAATAGAATGATGATTATGAATAGAATCAATTTTATTTCAGAAATTTCATATAAATGTATAAAATCGATATAACTCGGTTTTAGCTTCAGGGCTTAGTTAGTATTGCACTTCAACCCGACTTTTAGATTTTTTGTTAAAAAAAATACCAAATAAAAATTCATTTTTTTCGGAATCATGAATTATTGTGAAATTATCAAATTTTCTCGTATGTTTTTCCGAAAATTGAAAATATGTAAATCATAGCTAGCATTGTAGTAACAAAGTTTGAATACTACCTGACCAAAAAAAAACATTGCGTGGGCCATTCTTGAATTTTATCACCATGTTAACGTATTTTCCTCCTTCGAAACAGAGTTATTATTTGTTGAATTCTGCAGTATAGGGAATTCAATGTTCTCAATTGTTTCCAAAACTTTATGAAAAGACATGCATTGAAGCATATATAAGCTCTAAACTACAATCGTTAAGTATTATTACAACAGTTGCCATGGTAACAAATATCACCCATAACAGTCAATCAAATGATATATAATATAGCATATGTAAAAAAAATACATATAATTATGTTAATAATTTTCATTTTTCTAATGGGAATATAACTGTATGCTTTGCTTTGTTTCACTCTCAGCACTGTCATGACTGTCTTTGCTCATTGAAAAGACTCAACAAATTAAAAAATATACACTGTTGCATTTTGGGGGAGGAGTGGAGGTTGGGAAGTTTTTGTTTGAATCTTTCATAGATCAGGATTATGCACAGCTAAGGTGTACATTAACTACCTCAGATATACTGCAAGTTTGGAAGATTTTGAACGGTGGTAAAAGGGGAAACAATCCATGTGTACCTATTAATATTTTGTTTGATTATTTTAAGAACTTAAATTTAGGAAATTCTGAAGATGAAGAGATTGTTTTAGAAAATAAGAACAATGTAAAAGATTTAAATGTTATATTAAATTCACCTATTACAGAAGAGGAAATTGAAAAATCTTTGAGAAAGTTAAAAAATAATAAATCCTCTTGTGATGATATGATTGTAAATGAATATTTAAAACACTCTTTTAGTGTTATGTCACAGGTGTTTGTGAAACTTTTTAATATTATATTTGACAGTGGAACTATCCCTGAAAATTGGCTTTCTGGAAATATTATACCTTTGATTAAGAATAAAGGTAACAAACAGATCCTAGCAATTTTAGACCTATAACAGTTATCAGCTGCTTTGGGAAATTATTTACTTCTATTTTGAATTCACGTTTGAATAAATTTTCTGATGATTTTTGTTTACTATGTCAGAATCAAGCTGGTTTCAGAGAAGGTTATTCTACTACAGATAATTTATTTGTTATCTACATGCTTATTTGTATCATGAAAAATAAGAAAAAGAAACTATGCTGTGCATTCGTAGATTTTGCTAAAGCCTTTGATACTGTTTGGAGAAAGGGTCTTTGGCATAAATTACTTGTGAATGATATTAACGGTAAAATGTATAATGTAATTTTTAATATGTACACTGGTATTAAATCTCGTATTATGTATAATGGTAAAATGTCAGAATACTTTTTATGCAATATCGGTGTAAGACAGGGTGAAAATATGTCTCCTTTTTTATTTTCATTGTATTTGAACGACCTTCAACAGTTTATTGAAGAAAAAAATGTATGTGGTTTAAATTGTATTACTGATGAAATAGAGAATGAGTTTGATATCTACTTAAAACTGTTTGTGTTATTATACGCAGATGATACAGTGTTATTTCGGATAATGCATCCGATTTACAGTTGCAATTAGTTATATTCTTTGAATATTGCAGTACCTGGAAATTAAAAGTTAACACAAGTAAAACTAAGATTATAATTTTTTCTGGTGGTAGATTACCCCAAAATATTAACTTTATATATGACGGAAATGCATTGGAGATAGTCAATGAATTGACATATCTTGGGTTGAATTTTTCAAGAACAGGTAGCTTTATGAGTGCTAAGAAGATTTTAGTTAGAAAAGCAAATAAAGCAATGTATGAAGTATTGAAAAAGGGGAGGTTGCACAACTTGTCAGTGAAATCACAATATGATCTTTTTGATAAAATTGTGAAGCCAATTCTCCTGTATGGGTATGAGATTTGGGGTTTCAGTAATACTGATATTATAGAAAAAGTGCACCTAAAATTTTGTAAATTATTATTAAACCTTAAGAAGTCGACACCCAATTTTATGATTTATGGTGAACTTGGTATTTATCCCATGTCTTTATATATACAGCTGCGTATGGTTAATTTTTGGTCAAAAATGGTTAATGGGGATGATAACAGGATTGCTAAAATACTATACAAATACGTGTTCTTGAAAAATTCGGACAACCAATTTAGGTCAGATTGGTTGAAATGCATTGAAGATATATGTATTTATCAAAGTTGTACAAAAGTCGAACATTAAGAATGTTGTTGTCGTTTATAGTTAACACGTGTGTAGTTATTTATAGTAAGGTCGGTTTGAATGGGGTTTAAAGTTCCATGCCCGAGTGAATTCAGGTAGTTTAAAGTCATTCGAGCCATTGCAGTTAAAGTGACCAGTAGCACATAATATACCCGCTTCAAATAACACGTGTGTGGGTATGGCAAGTTCAGAAAGAGAAGAAAGTCCACCGTCAAGACATTCTGACATTAATGTTACAGATCGAGATACTGTAACGAAGATTGCAGATATCACCTTTAACAACTTCAAGCAGTACTTCGACAGCAAAATTGGCAGCCTGAAGAGAGAACTCAAAGAGGACGCGACTAACAAATCGGAAAGAGTGGTAAAACAACTCAAATCAGAACATTCGTACAAGTTTAAGTTTAATGGTAATCAGGTCCAACATGAATTCAATTCGGATATTGACTATGAGGTATCCAGGATAAAACGCGCAGCAGAGCGTGAGGTCTATTCCAAAGTCCGTGACATTTGTTCCGATATCAGAGACAAGATTCACAAGAGAAACAAATGCATTAAGATTGCCGATAAGTCGCCAGCAGGGTGGGATACCGTGAAGGAATATATGTCCGATGACCTGGTTTCAGATTCGGAGGACGAAAAGAAGATAAGGTCGGCGGAAACTAGTGGAAAGTACATGTTTCTAAACTAAATGTGAAGTGTTTGTCGGATTATAAGATTCCTTCTGTAGTTATGTATTCTGATGCAAGCAGTTTTGCCTGTGGTGCATATTCGTGTCAATTAGATAATAAGATTTTTCACAAAATGTGGTCTGCGGATGAAAGAAAAATGAGTTCTACGTGGAGAGAAATGTATGCTATAAAAAGTTGCCTAGAGACTTTTCAGTATCAGTTAGTCGGGAAAGTAGTGAAATGGTTCACGGATTGCCTTAATTGTATTCATATTATTCAAACTGGAAGTTCAAAACCTGATTTACATCAGTTAGCTATGTCTATATTTTCAGTATGTGTTAAAAATTCGATATATTTAGATATACAGTGGATTCCTAGAGATCAAAATGTTCAGGCTGATTCCTTAAGCAGGATTTTTGATTATGATGATTGAAGTGTGACTGATGAATTTTTTCATTTTATAGATAACTTGTTTGGGCCGCATACATGCGATAGATTTGCGGATAGCAATAATAATAAAATTGCTAGATTTAATTCAAAATTTTATACTCAAGGTACATCAGGTGTTGACGCTTTTGCATTTAATTGGGTAAACGACAATAACTGGTAAGTACCACCTATTAACTTAATTAGTCGAGTGATCAAACACAGCGTAGCTTGTAAAGCTAGATGTACGTTAGTGGTCCCGAAGTGGATATTTGCATCATATTGGCCATTATTATTCCAAAGTAACATGTTATGTCAATCTTACATCGCAGATATGTTAGAATTTAAAGATGCAAGAGACATTTATAAACACGGATCAAATAAAAAGTCTTTATTTGGATCAGATAAATTTACAGGCAGTGTTCTTGTTGTTCGCATTGTTCCTTAATAATGTACATATTGTACAAATAAAATTGAAGATTTCAATGAATTAGTTCGGTTAAGTATTTATAGGTATATATGTGAAGTTATTATTACTATGGATACTAAATAGTCGGTTGGATAGATGAAATAAGTTGTTATTTGAGCCACTAGGTAGATGGTTAAAATTAAGCAACTGGACAGGTGGTTAAAATTAAGCAACATGGATTGTTGGTATGATAGACACTGGGCAAAAATTGTTATTGAAGCTGCTAGGCAGGATGTTAAATTAAGCCATTCAGCTTGTTGGTATGATAGCCATTGAACAATTTTGTTATATTAAGCCACTGGGTGTTTGTTTTTGAAGCCACCGGGCAGGTTGTTAAAATTAAGCCACTAGACTTTTGGGTAAGCCACTATGCAGGTCGTTAGAATAAAACCATTGAGCTTGCTGGTATGATAGCCACTGAGTAATGTTGTTATATTAAAGCCACTGGGCAGGTTATTTTAAAATTAAGCCGCTGGACTATGTTGTTTTTTGAAACACTGGGGAGTTTTTGTGACATTAAAGCCACTGGGCTTATGTCATTGAAGCCACTGGGATGGTTGATATGAAGCCACTGGGCTTGGTGTTGTTAGAGCCACTGGGCTTATGTCATGAAGCCACTGGGATTGTTAGTATAAAGCCACCAGGCTTGTTGGTATGAAGTCACTGGGGTTGTTAGTTAAGAGCCACTGGGCTTATGTCATAGAAGCCACTGGGCTTATGTCATAGAAGCCACTGGGCTTGTTGGTATGAAGCCACTGGGCTTGTTGGTACAAAGCCACTGGGCTTGGTGTTATCAGAGCCACTGGGTTGTTGCTATGAAACCACTGGGCTTGGTGTTATTAGAGCCACTGGGCTTGGTGTTATTAGAGCCACTGGGCTTGGTGTTATTAGAGCCACTGGACTTGTTGGTATAAAGCCACTGGGCTTGGTGTTATCAGAGCCACTGGGCTTGGTGTTATCAGAGCCACTTGGCTCGTTGTTATGAAGTCACTGGGCTTGTTGGTATAAAGATACTGGGTTTGTTGGTATGAGAGCCACTGGGCTTGGTGTTGTTAAAGCCACTGGGCTTGGTGTTGTTAAAGTCACTGGGCTTCTGTCATTGAAGCCGCTGGGCTTGTTGGTATGAAGTCACTGGTTTTATGTCATTGAAGCCACTGGGCTTGTTGGTATGAAGCCACTGGAATTTTTGATATAAAGCCACTGTGCCTATTGGTATGAAGTCACTGGGCCTGTTGGTATAAAGTCACTGGGTTTTATGTCATTGAAGCCACTGGGCTTGTTAGTATGAAGCCACTAGGCTTGTTGGTATGAAGCCACTGGGCTTTTTGGTATGAAGCCACTGGGCTTGTTGGTATGAAGCCACTAGGCTTTTTGGTATAAAGACAATGGGCTTGTTGATATAAAAGCTATTGGTTGGTTGTGCTTTGAAACATTGGGCAGGTTGTTGTAATAAAATCACTGGCTTGTTGGGATTAAACCACTGGAAAATTTTTTGTGATATTGAAGTCAGTGGGCTTATCTTTTAAGTCAATAGGCTTGTGATTATTAAAGCCAATAGATTTGTTGGTATGGTAGCCATCGGGCAGAGTTATTTTCGCTTATGCTTTTAAAGCCACTGGGCTTATGTGTATATATTTATAAAGCTACTGGGCTTGTTGGTACGAAATCACTGTTTTTTTTAAAACATTTGTTGATATATGTTTTTAAGTTTTTAAGTTTTGATGGTTACTGGTCACCGGACTGACGGTTATTATAAAATACTTGGTAATTGTTTTACATTGAGCTGAATGTTGAGGAAAATATTTCTTAGTGTCACTGATCGAAACACTACACGTTTACGTTCTGTTACTTAAAATACACATTGTATGCCAGAAACTTTATTAACGGGTTATATATTTTGTTTTTGTTTATACATGTTTCAGATTTGTTCCATGTTGGAAGGTGGACGGAATTTCAAAAAGAAAAGGATAAGAGTTTAAAAGAATTATTATTCAAATTATCAGAAATTGTTTTAAAATCTAAAGCTCAAAATACAGTCAAGAAGTATAATTATGCTTTCCGAAGTTGGTGTAAATGGTGTAAAAATTATGATTCTGTAAACAGCATGCCAGCCACCGATTATCATATTAGTTTGTATCTAATTTATTTGATGCAAAATGAGTGTTCGTCGTCTAAAATAGAAGAAGTAATATATTCTATTGCTTGGGCACATAATACAGCTGGATACAACAATCCATGTGCATCTGAGCTAGTCAAAAATGTAGCCGAAGGTGCAAAGAGGCAGCTTTCTCGTCCTTGTTCTTAAAAGGAACCCATTACACCAGAAATACTTATTCAGTTAGTTAATAGGTTTGGTTCTACTGATAATCTGTTGGATAAACGAATAGTGACTATGTGTTTGATAGGTTATGCCGGTTTTCTGCGATTTTCAGAAATAGTGAATATTAGGGCATGTGATATCCAATTTCAATCTACACATTTGTCTATTTTTATAGAAAAGAGCAAGACAGACAAATACAGGCAGGGAAGTTGTGTTATAATTGCGAAAAGTAATAATATTACATGTCCAGTTACTTGTCTAGAGAGCTATATTAAAGATGCCGAAATAAATCTTGAAGATGATAAATTCATTTTTCGGCAAATAACATTCTTTAAGAAATCGAATACTCATAAGCTTCGTAATGATTCAAGACACATCTCATAAACTAGAGCCAGAGAATTATTATTAGAAAAATTACAATCTTTAGGACTTGATAAAACTAAGTTTGGATTACACTCGTTAAGGTCTGGTGGTGCTACTTCAGCCGCTAACGCTGGGATTTCTGATAGAATTTTCAAGAAACATGGAAGGTGGAAATCAGACAGAGGAAAAGATGGTTACGTTAAAGAGGACCTTAAAACACAGTTGTCTGTTTCACAAAATTTAGGAATTTAATAAATAGTCTTTTTCCTTATGTTTTCCCGTTCTTTGTGTGTCGAAAATGTGCACTTGTCTCTGCAAGTGGCGTCTCCCATGTGAGAGTTTGTGGTTATTTGATAAAAATTTTATATTCGTTTGAGTTTACGAATTAGAATTTAAATGTATTTATCAAAGTTGTACAAAAGTCGAACATTAAGAATGTTGTTGTTGTTTATAGTTAACACGTGTGTAGTTATTTATTGTAAGGTCGGTTTGAATGGAGTTTAAAGTTTCATGCCCGAGTGAATTCAGGTAGTTTAAAGTCATTCGAGCCATTGCAGTTAAAGTGACCAGTAGCACTTTTCCAAATAAATAATATAATAATTTTATATTATTTATTTTCAGATTTGTTGACCTTTAGTATGCGGTAACCAGTACCAGATGAGAATGTTCGGTGTATTTACACAAAACATTGATTTCATTATACATATACGAATAATAAAATGTGCATTTGTCTCTGCAAGTGGCGTCTCCCATGTGAGAGTTTGTGGTTATTTGATAAATATTTTATATTCGTTTGAGTTTACGAATTAGAATTTAAATTAGATAAATGTGGATACAGCAATATATGGTTGTCACAAGGAAATTTTAATTCTAAGTGGTTGGGTATTAGTTTAAAACAAAAGTTATTTGATCAGTTTCAACAGAAATGGAGAGCTGATATTGACTGTTCGCCAAAAGGTTTGGCCTACAAATTGTATAAACAAAATTTTGAATTTGAGGAATATCTGAATATTTTAAATGATAAAGATAGAATAACATATTGTAGATTTCGTACGGGTAACCATAAGTACGTTTAACTGTTTATCATGTATTATTTGATATTTTCATCTCATCTTGTCATGTGTGTTTGTGGTATGTTATATGACTTTTGATGAACTTCTTTGTACCATTGTATCTTTATGGTTTTTAAGAAATAAAGAATCTTGAATCTTGCACGTTCTAATTAATCAATAGTCATGTATGAAAAGCATAAACAAGTTTGAAGGTAAACTAATAACAACTTAATCCAATCAAATTGCCTACGATTCAATAACAATGACCAGTCCACATCATAAAAATGTATAGGGGTAAACTGGGTAAGGGAGAAAATGTCAGATATTTTAAGTTCATTATTTTGCAATAACGAATAAAAATTTGTTTTAATTTCATAAACATGTCGTTATGTATTGGTATAGTTTTTGGATCTTTCATTAGCGTATTTAATGCTGTAGAAAGTTTGGCCTTCAAATGTCAAAATAATCATTGACTTTATTCAGAAAATTCGCCTTTTTAAAACATGTTTCACAAATAATACGCGACAACAAAGCAAAATCATTTCTTAAAACACTGCAAAAAAAATAATTCTGATTGATGCAGTGGTATTGTCATTAATTGTACTGGAGTGAACAGTGGTACAGCAAACGTCGAATTCCCTCACACAATGTTATCACACACTATACATGTAAACATTGAGTGTTATCAATGGGAACGCAATTGTGTTTAGTTTACGTGTGAGTTACACTAACACAACACCGAATTTTGGTCAATGTGAACACGGCCTAAGTTTAACAGGTCGGGACCACTACCTTATATGGAAATGCATAAATTAGCATACTTAATATGTTCTCGCACATGTAATTGTTTATTTTCATGTGACGCAATTTATTTTTATCTAGGTTTTTGGCCAATCCGATAAATGAGTCACAATGCATGATGCACTACTACGTGTTTACAATCAACCAAGAACACGTGTTATTAACTGAAATACAACACATTTTTTCGTGCAATGCGGGATTCACAATTTAGTTTTTCATTTGTGTATCCTCATTTATAGTTAGTGATATAAAGTAAAGTATTACGTCCATGCTCAGATTAACAAAGAATTGTTTCTATGCGAAGAAAAAAGGTTTGAATTATCCGATATAGCCATTAACATGTTTGATTATGGCACAGAGAGTTCATGTTTTTGTCTACCAAACAGTAACGAAACAACAGCGAAAAAACACAATTACCCATGAGACAAACTTACTAGTGTAAAGTAAGGCGTTGATAACAGCCGGTGCTGATATTCACGAGTACAGCAATGTTCGTATAGATAATTAAAGGCAAATGTGGGATCCTTGAATTTTGTGTTCGTAAAAACGGCGATGAATATTTACATGCATGGTAGTTTTAACAAAATCTATAAGTATTTTTTTTGGTCACATTTCAGTATATGGGTCTTCCAAACTGTTCCCTTTGTTTTGAAGGTAGTGAAGTCAGCAGCTGTAGTTTCAGTTTGTTCGTTTTTAACGGGCTGGAACATTTGCAAAACTGAATAAAATCATTACAGCTGATTTCTTATATCTGCAAAGTAAAACTTTGGTTGGCTTGCTTGCTTTGTTTGTATAGTTGTTTATACAAGCTTTGAAAATAAGATTGGCATCTTTAAACAATATATATATAGGAATAGTTTAACTTGTATATTTTATATTTTGTACAATTAATAAACAAAGCAAGCAAGCTAACCAACGTTTTGCTCTACATGCATTAGGAAAAAATTTGTAATGATTTTACCCATATGTTTGTGCGACAAGGTGGAAAATTTGATATGTTTTGTGGAAATTATGGCGTTGGCTCTATAATAAAAAAAAAAGAAGATGTGGTAACTATGATTGCCAATAAGACAGTTGTCCCCAAGAGACCAAAATGACACAGAAATTAACATTTATAGATCACTGTACGGCTTTCAACAACGAGCAAAGCCCATACCGCATAGTCAGCTATAAAAGGCCCCAATATGACAATGTAAAACAATTCAAACAAGAAAACTAACGGCCTTAATTAATTTTTTTTAAAATGAATGAAAAACAAAATATGTAACACATAAACAAACGATAACCACTGAAATACAGGCTCATATACAATATATTTTTTTATGGGATAGATATTTATATATTTAATTGGGCCGGATCTGTTTTTTTGTTTGTTTGTTTTTGGTTTTGATTGTTTTACACAAGTAATTTTTAGGTCATTAATAGCTAGCTTATTTTTCAGCATTGATCCTATGACTGCTTACATTACTAATATATGTCTTTCTTGGAAAGATGTTTCATTTTTGAACTCATACCTCATCTCCTTATTTCTATATACAAAGCACGTTTTAGAAAAAAATAATAAGTAGTATGGCGCCCAATATGATCCAGAGACTTTTAATATTTTACATATGTCAACATGACAGCAGTCGAACGATAAAAAACCTCTGAGGTATATTTTGTGATAAAATAAGAAACAAACGGATATTATCGATGGATGAAACTATAAAAAAAAATGTATTGAGCTATATACCGTACCTGCTCAATGGCGGATCCAAGGGACGGGGTTCCGGGGGATGGACCCCTTTTTTTTGGACAATCAGTGCATTTGGATTACGAAATGTAGTTGGAACCCCTTCCCTTTTTGTCCAAGGTTAGGACCCCTTTTAAAATGGCTGGATCCGCCCCTATCGCTTGCATAACACTTGTTTTTAGCATACTAAATATTATGATGTTCTTACTTTTAGTTCAGGTCCTGATAAAAAAAAAAATACTCATTCAGTACAGAAAAAAATTTCAATGAAAGTTTTTGTGTTTTTCTAGGCAGAAATGATTTTGGAATGACATTATACAGGTTTAAAAGAGCTCAAATAATTTTCTTACTGAACAATGGTCACTTCATTAGATATTTCACTGTGGCATGTCGTGAAATTAATGCAGGTTCAATTCATAACAATGCACAAAACCGGTTCAACTACTTTTGCAAGGCGAAAAAAGAAAGTCGAATCGTGAAGCCAATAAACAATATTTTTTTAATCTGAGCATGCAAAGTGACTGCGTTATATATTTTACATTAAATATTTTTGCAGAATAAAACCTTTGGTAATGAGAGTCCCAGACAATATATTAGTTGACCGTTTTCCCACTAATTCCACGTGTTTTAAGTAGTTACTGTAGTTTACTCATATTAGCCCACAATGCATTGTAGTTCATTGAGTCGATTGGTCAGTTTTTCAAGGCCATATTGGCCTTGTGTTTTGGAAATTACTATGCAAATATATTCTGACGTCAGAAAATCTAGAGTTCTCGACCTGTTTTAAAAGACGACTAGAAACTGTCCTGTGGCGCTTTTCCATCACATAGAGCTCGAACGTTTTAGATCTTTAAAATTTAACTGTATAAAAGATCGGATAAATACTATATTGCACTAGACTTGCTTTGCACTAGATGTTCCTCTGATGATATGTAGACAATATAAAAATAATCCTAAGCCATCTTTTCGAACGACATGCAAAACTTTTGTGTTCTTTCTAAGTGACCTCATCAGACAGGGTCGCCTTGTTTAATTGTGACGTCACAATGAGAATTTCAAAGAAACTTGTAAAAATTGGTTGTCATGATCGAATTTTGACCAATTTTAAAGTACAGCTCTTTGTAAGAACCAGACAGGGTGCCATATACATGTAATTTATGAGGGTTTCAGATTTTATCTATAAATGGCCTAGAAGAAGCAGTAACTGAATACTGCTAAAAAAATAAATATGAGTTGGAAAATACGAGTGGTTGCCATGGTAACGGACACTCTATTTTTTGGTTGTGAAGCATAGTAAAATCTTTCAAGATTCAGCTAAATCACTACAATTCAGAGCCTGATTAGGAATAGAATCAAACATTTTTCATTAATTTTCATATGTAACATTGATACAACTTGGTTTTAGCATCATTTTAGTTAAGATAGCATGTAAACCAAATTTGTAAATTTTTTGAAAAATTTTGCCAAAAAATACATATTTTCAACTTTTCTGAATTTGGGATTTTTGCGAAATTATCAATTTTTCTGTGGTGTTTTTCAGAAAAGAGCAACAGTGTATAGCACAGATAGCACTTTAGTTATGAAGTTTGGATACTACTTTACCAAATTAAATAGAAAAAAGCTTGGAATTTTCTTTAGTTTCATCACCATAGCAACCGATTTTTTCCTTGGAAACGGAGTTATTATTTGCAGAATATTGCAGTTTTAGAGCTTAAATGTACTGAATTGTTTCATAACTGATAAAAAAAATTACATTTAGGCATAAGCTTACTCTAAATTACCATCTTAAATAGTTGCTGAATTCAATAGTTACCATGGAAATACATATTACCCATAGCAACATCTATTTTAAAAGGTATCAATAGAAATTTATAAAAAAAAATACATATATTATATATAGACGGTGTTTATATTCAAATTGGAATATGACTGCATGCTTTGCTCACTCACAGTCTTGTCTGTCCTTTTTCAGAAGGTTCAACAAATGTAATATATAATTATAAACATTGGGGTTAGAACCGAAAGTTAGGAAAAAAAGGGGTGGAGGTTTATTTAAAAAAAAAATATATCTGTTGATTCTTGAAAAGATAACGTTTGGTTGGAAGGCCTGATTATGAATAGAATGATGATTATGAATAGAATCAATTTTATTTCAGAAATTTCATATAAATGTATAAAATCGATATAACTCGGTTTTAGCTTCAGGGCTTAGTTAGTATTGCACTTCAACCCGACTTTTAGATTTTTTGTTAAAAAAAATACCAAATAAAAATTCATTTTTTTCGGAATCATGAATTATTGTGAAATTATCAAATTTTCTCGTATGTTTTTCCGAAAATTGAAAATATGTAAATCATAGCTAGCATTGTAGTAACAAAGTTTGAATACTACCTGACCAAAAAAAAAACATTGCGTGGGCCATTCTTGAATTTTATCACCATGTTAACGTATTTTCCTCCTTCGAAACAGAGTTATTATTTGTTGAATTCTGCAGTATAGGGAATTCAATGTTCTCAATTGTTTCCAAAACTTTATGAAAAGACATGCATTGAAGCATATATAAGCTCTAAACTACAATCGTTAAGTATTATTACAACAGTTGCCATGGTAACAAATATCACCCATAATAGTCAATCAAATGATATATAATATAGCATATGTAAAAAAAATACATATAATTATGTTAATAATTTTCATTTTTCTAATGGGAATATAACTGTATGCTTTGCTTTGTTTCACTCTCAGCACTGTCATGACTGTCTTTGCTCATTGAAAAGACTCAACAAATTAAAAAATATACACTGTTGCATTTTGGGGGAGGAGTGGAGGTTGGGAAGTTTTTGTTTGAATCTTTCATAGATCAGGATCATGCACAGCTAAGGTGTACATTAACTACCTCAGATATACTGCAAAGTTCAAATGTACTCTTAACTGATCCTAGACTTTGACAGGGGTGTAATTCCATAATATGAAAATAAAAACTAATAGCATTTAGCAGAGATTTCAATAATTAGCAAAGATTTCAACATTTAACAAAGATTTCAACAATACTAGTATTTATAGTTGTCTACACAATATGTCATATTCTAATCATTACTAATTTATCTATATAAAGATTTTCTTGAGAATCAATTTATATATAATTCGGATCCTGCTAACATATCTAACCCCGCCACATTAACTATGTATGTGCATGTCCCAAGTTAGGAGACTGTAATGCAATGGTTGTTGTCTGTATATGTGTTACATATTTGTTTTTCGTTCACTCTTTGTAAATAAATAGGTTTTCTTGTTTGAATTGATTTACATTGTCATTTCGGGACCTTCCATAGCTGACTTTGCGGCATGGGCTTTGCCCAATATTGAAGGCCGTATGATAACCTATAGTTGATAATGTCTGTGTCGTTTTGGTTTCATGTGAAGAATTGTTTTAATTACCACATCTTTTTTATATTAACAGAAATGATGAAAACATAAATACATGAAAGTCGAAAAATATAATATCATGTATTACAGAAAAAAAGGGCTTCAGAAAGGTTTTCCTTAAAGTTCAAAGGGTCACTTTTAGAAACTCACTTAACCAGGTCATTTAAGATTAACTATACAGTTCTTAACTCAGTGGCGGATCCAAAACTTTTTGTAAAAGGGGGGGGGAGGGCGCTGACTGACCTAATGTTATTTCATGTTTGCGTTATATCGCAAAGGTTTGCGTTATAATGTTTGCGTTATTTCTCAAAGGTTGAAATATAACAACATATCTTACGTATATACCATAAAACTGTGTAAAGCCAGTCACCACGGATTTTATTGTCAAAACACAGATCGAGAATAAATATGTGGCAGATGTCCGTAAGACAGAGACTAAAGAACTACGGTTACGGTCAGGGAAAATGTCTTGAGATGTATCTTGTAGGCCTTCTTCCACCTCCCCACTGTAAGCAGGGGACAACAGTTATATGCATGTTATGATTGACAACTAATACATTTGTACAAGTGGCTAATGGAAGAGGTCTATAATATTAAATGAAAAATAACATGACTTGGATGGAGAGTTCTCTCATTGGCACTCATATCACATCTTCTTATATCTATTCACCTGCAATTTACCTATAAAAAAATCGGCGCAAATGAAAGAAAATATCGGCGCAAATGAAAGTAAAAATCGGCGCAAATGAAGTGCAGATCGGCGCAAATGCAAAACGCAACTCCAGTAGTCTTCCTCCTATTCACACTTTTAAAAATCACTGTTCCTTCAATAGATGTTTTGATTAATTATAAATTGCTTTTACAACAATCAAGGTTAATTAAAAATTCACCTAAGATTTACCTGTGTTAAATAAAAAAAAATATAGTTGATACACAGTTCAGTAGCGGATACAGGGAGTGGAAAGGGGGGGGGGGGGGGGGGGGGGTCCGGGGTTGGACCCCGCCTTTTTAAAATGGTTGGATCCGCCACTGCTGTCGAAGTATATAACTTTAATAACAAAAATTGACACACTGTTATTTGCAAACTGTTTTTTTTTCTTCATCAAAGCATACCTTAGAATAAATAATAAGTCGGATAAACAGAGATATACGTAAAATATGATTAAAAAATCATTGAATTTGTTAATCTCAAATTAGAAATGCAACATATAATAATTTATCAACACAAACCACTGTTGTTTCCGGTAGACACAAAGTATCTGCAGAAAAGCACAAGGAACAGGAATTTAGGTTCCGTACTGCTATGTGTCACTGTACCGCCTTCAACAATGAGCAAAGCTCATACTGCATAGTTGGCTACAAAGGGCCCCGAAATCACAAATGAACAAAATAATCAATGTGACACTTTTTTTTGTAACACAACAACAAATGACAACCCTGGTTTTGGAAATGCGCACACAAACAGAATGTAACAAGGTGAAACACGTAAATAGTTTTACGCATGCGCCAGTTTGAATGGCAGTGAAAATTTTCGTTCTTAAATTATGATATAAAAATGCGTAAAAATTGTGAATATGCAGCATTAGTAAATTTTTATTGGATTTAAATGTGTGATTAGTAATGACAAAAAAGACTGACAAAATAATCAAAAAGGACAAAAATACAAAAAAACAAATACGAATCGAAATTTAGTGCTGTTGATGTTGATGTGAAAGCTTGCAAAGACAGAATAAGCACGCTTGAACATAGTGCCCAATGTCGACGTTGAAAAACAAAACTTCAGCAATAACCTTCTGTTCTTTGCTATCGATGAACAAATTGAAGTTGCTGAAATGGATACCGGAATAAACGGGGCACAGGGTGATCACGAGGAGGCGAATGCGGCGGAAAAAAAAGAACCAGAAAATTGCATCAACATTATTACAGATTTTCTCGAGCAAAGGTTGAACATTAAAGACGCTAAAACGCGCATAAAACTCGAAAAAGCCTATAGACTTGGTAGGAAAAAGAGGAATGCCGAAAAACCGAGACCAATAGTGGTAAAGTTTGCTGAATTCGGTGATCGAGAAACGGTACGAAAAGTTTCGGGTCGCTTAAGACAGACAAAATTTGGGATTAGTCCTCAGTACCCGACAGAGGTGTTATTTAAACGAAAAAAATTTATACCAGTGATGAAGGAAAAACGTAAAGAAAATAAAGAGGCATATCTAGTAGGGGATAAATTGTTCGTTGAAGGAAAGTTGTGGCAGGAATAGGAGTTTGCGGAGAATGGCTGTACTACTGCTGAAAGTGATAAGTGTAATAAATGTTCATTAAATGTGTGCTCATGGAATATATCTAAAGGTCTGTTACGGAAACTAAAAGACAAATTTTTTTTAATGGAAATAACAAATTGTGATATCGTATGCTTAAATGAGTGCTGGGTCAAATGCCCGACGGAATTCGAATTAAATGGTTATGATAAAAAGTTTGTTTATAGGGAAAAGTGCAACGGAGGAGGAGTAATTGTTTTCTATAGAAAGTGGTTAAATCCGTATTTATACCTATAACTTTCAGAACAATAGAAGTCTCCTTGAACACTGAAAAGTCTAATATACCATACCATTAAAACAGTAGATGTCTTCTAAAGCACATTAACAAGTCTCCTGTACCCTACCACAAGGAACAAAAGATGTCTCCAAATAAATGCTACCAATTCTTATATACCATACCACATACAAATGTAAATGTCTTTAAGTACATAAATAAGTCTCAAGAACCATACCACATAGAACAAGTAGAAATCTCCGCCTAAAACCTAACAAGTCTCATACATATATACCATACCACAAGAACAGTTGATGTGTCCTTATAGACAATAACTAGTCTCATGCATCATAGCACATTTATCTATATTTCTATAGATGCTTAGAGTAGAAAAGGAAATGTTCAACTAGGATGGAACATATATCTTGCCGTACAGGATACTGATATCATACGCAAAACTTTATAATAACTATTCTAATTTTATTAACAAACTAGTATACTAAAACACTATTGTATACACAGTATACTAAAATCATATTCACAATCATTTCTACATCTTTTATACTAAATACATATGAAAATAATAATAAATGTATCATTTGGCTTTCTAGGGGGCTACTCGTTAAAACTTACAATAAAAATAACCATATGAAAAAACACTACCTACTCAAAACAATTTTTTAAATTAATTAAAAAGTAAATTGTCTAAATTATGCAATTTAAGAACCTGCAGTAGAGCCCTGACAGGTGAAAAATTAATTTAAGAAACCTGACTGGTAGAGCCCAAACAGGTATAAATTTGAAAAATGAGAATGTCTGCGGTAGATCCCAGCAGGTACTTTTAGAACCTGAGTGGTAGAGCCCACACAAGTATGAATTTTGAAAACTGAGAATTCCTGCGGTAGATCCCAACAGGTACTTTTAGAACCTGAGTGGTAGAGCCCAGACAAGTATGAATTTTAAAAACTGAGAATTCCTGCGGTAGATCCCAACATGTACTATTACAACCTGACTGGTAGAGCCCAGACAAGTATAAATTTGAAAAATGAGAATTCCTGCGGTAGATTCCAACAGGTACAAAAAAATAACTTAATTATCACCCTTAAATAAAACAAAGCCTAAATAAATAATAAAATGTATTAATGAATTGGGTGAAAATAATTTCCCTGAAATTAAGTAGGCCAATTTAAATGACAGAACAACACACACAACATAAAACTAAAACAAACAAAAAACAAATATGTTATGAGTAGCCCCTGTTTAAATAAACATGTAAAATAATTAATACTAAAATAAGACTATTAAATTCTTAAAGGTGCAGCTGGGGATTCGGTGGGTGGGCTGAATAAATTATCCACAAGTAAAAATATGACTGCTAACAGTGCAATGCTCAAACGACAACTGCCATCCTATCAAAATTATATACAGATGATTCTCTGACATGTCTGATAACACCTATGCTGTCATCAAGCTGTTTCCCATTTATGATATAATACCTATTCCTTAATCTCTAATTAAAACAGAACTGACAAGCTGACAAGCTAACAAGCTGACCTTAACATTAATGAAAACAAACCAGCGGAAGTTTAATCATGGGAATTTATCAAAATATGTATAAACTATAATTTAATTTTATTTAAATTACCATTTATACCTATAACTTTCAGAACAATAGAAGTCTTCTTGAACACTGAAAAGTCTAATATACCATACCCTTAAAACAGTAGATGTCTTCTAAAGCACATTAACAAGTCTCCTGTACCCTACCACAAGGAACAAAAGATGTCTCCTAATAAATGCTACCAATTCTTATATACCATACCACATACAAATGTAAATGTCTTTAAGTACATAAATAAGTCTCAAGAACCATACCACATAGAACAAGTAGAAATCTCCGCCTAAAACCTAACAAGTCTCATACATATATACCATACCACAAGAACAGTTGATGTGTCCTTATAGACAATAACTAGTCTCATGCATCATAGCACATTTATCTATATTTCTATAGATGCTTAGAGTAGAAAAGGAAATGTTCAACTAGGATGGAACATATATCTTGCCGTACAGGATACTGATATCATACGCAAAACTTTATAATAACTATTCTAATTTTATTAACAAACTAGTATACTAAAACACTATTGTATACACAGTATACTAAAATCATATTCACAATCATTTCTACATCTTTTATACTAAATACATATGAAAATAATAATAAATGTATCATTTGGCTTTCTAGGGGGCTACTCGTTAAAACTTACAATAAAAATAAAAATAACCATATGAAAAAACACTACCTACTCAAAACAATTTTTTAAATTAATTAAAAAGTAAATTGTCTAAATTATGCAATTTAAGAACCTGCAGTAGAGCCCTGACAGGTGAAAAATTAATTTAAGAAACCTGACTGGTAGAGCCCAAACAGGTATAAATTTGAAAAATGAGAATGTCTGCGGTAGATCCCAGCAGGTACTTTTAGAACCTGAGTGGTAGAGCCCACACAAGTATGAATTTTGAAAACTGAGAATTCCTGCGGTAGATCCCAACAGGTACTTTTAGAACCTGAGTGGTAGAGCCCAGACAAGTATGAATTTTAAAAACTGAGAATTCCTGCGGTAGATCCCAACAGGTACTATTAGAACCTGACTGGTAGAGCCCAGACAAGTATAAATTTGAAAAATGAGAATTCCTGCGGTAGATTCCAACAGGTACAAAAAAATAACTTAATTATCACCCTTAAATAAAACAAAGCCTAAATAAATAATAAAATGTATTAATGAATTGGGGGAAAATAATTTCCCTGAAATTAAGTAGGCCAAATTAAATGACAGAACAACACACACAACATAAAACTAAAACAAACAAAAAACAAATATGTTATGAGTAGCCCCTGTTTAAATAAACATGTAAAATAATTAACACTAAAATAAGACTATTAAATTCTTAAAGGTGCAGCTGGGGATTCGGTGGGTGGGCTGAATAAATTATCCACAAGTAAAAATTTGACTGCTTACAGTGCAATGCTCAAACGACAACTGCCATCCTATCAAAATTATATACAGATGATTCTCTGACATGTCTGATAACACCTATGCTGTCATCAAGCTGTTTCCCATTTATGATATAATACCTATCCCTTAATCTCTAATTAAAACAGAACTGACAAGCTGACAAGCTAACAAGCTGACCTTAACATTAATGAAAACAAACCAGCGGAAGTTTAATCATGGGAATTTATCAAAATATGTATAAACTATAATTTAATTTTATTTAAATTACCATTTATACCTATAACTTTCAGAACAATAGAAGTCTCCTTGAACACTGAAAAGTCTAATATACCATACCCTTAAAACAGTAGATGTCTTCTAAAGCACATTAACAAGTCTCCTGTACCCTACCACAAGGAACAAAAGATGTCTCCTAATAAATGCTACCAATTCTTATATACCATACCACATACAAATGTAAATGTCTTTAAGTACATAAATAAGTCTCAAGAACCATACCACATAGAACAAGTAGAAATCTCCGCCTAAAACCTAACAAGTCTCATACATATATACCATACCACAAGAACAGTTGATGTGTCCTTATAGACAATAACTAGTCTCATGCATCATAGCACATTTATCTATATTTCTATAGATGCTTAGAGTAGAAAAGGAAATGTTCAACTAGGATGGAACATATATCTTGCCGTACAGGATACTGATATCATACGCAAAACTTTATAATAACTATTCTAATTTTATTAACAAACTAGTATACTAAAACACTATTGTATACACAGTATACTAAAATCATATTCACAATCATTTCTACATCTTTTATACTAAATACATATGAAAATAATAATAAATGTATCATTTGGCTTTCTAGGGGGCTACTCGTTAAAACTTACAATAAAAATTAAAATAACCATATGAAAAAACACTACCTACTCAAAACAATTTTTTAAATTAATTAAAAAGTAAATTGTCTAAATTATGCAATTTAAGAACCTGCAGTAGAGCCCTGACAGGTGAAAAATTAATTTAAGAAACCTGACTGGTAGAGCCCAAACAGGTATAAATTTGAAAAATGAGAATGTCTGCGGTAGATCCCAGCAGGTACTTTTAGAACCTGAGTGGTAGAGCCCACACAAGTATGAATTTTGAAAACTGAGAATTCCTGCGGTAGATCCCAACAGGTACTTTTAGAACCTGAGTGGTAGAGCCCAGACAAGTATGAATTTTAAAAACTGAGAATTCCTGCGGTAGATCCCAACAGGTACTATTAAAACCTGACTGGTAGAGCCCAGACAAGTATAAATTTGAAAAATGAGAATTCCTGCGGTAGATTCCAACAGGTACAAAAAAATAACTTAATTATCACCCTTAAATAAAACAAAGCCTAAATAAATAATAAAATGTATTAATGAATTGGGTGAAAATAATTTCCCTGAAATTAAGTAGGCCAAATTGAAACGAGTAGCATGAGTGAAAGCCCCCAAGAAATGATACATATACATATAAAAAAAAAAATATATATAATAATGATAATACAAAATTTTCCATATACCATAAAGAGAATAGTACTTGAATGGAATTTATATATGAATATGAAAACGCATAAAATAAAAAACCATACTATATAGATTCAACAAAATGTAGTTTTTATAACTCTTTGATATAGTACTGAACATGTATCAAAAATTTAGGAACAACACATTCTGCTTTGTGCTTTGCAAACAGTTTTTGGGTCAGTTCTAATGTAACGTATATAACAATCGGATGACCATCTTCCTAAAGTCTGAATAATATGGTCCTCGACCCCTGCGGCTGCAGCTGATGTAGCAGCACCAATTCGAAAAGAATGACCACAAAATTTACTATCATTATACCCTAATCTGAACAAGGACTCTAGAAGCCGAGCTATAAATGTATCTCTAGACAAAGGAGCGTTATTATACTCATCGTTAACAAATAAATAAGAATCTGGCCTAGCTCCATGATTTTTTCTTACTTGTATATATCTTCTCATCAAATCAACTGGGCTGAAAATATCATTTTCGAAAATAGTAATGTTAATACCTTCTCGAAATGGGTCACATTTGGAGGAATTCAGATGTACTGTGAAATTTTGAAAGTTTAAATCGAAATCAATGTTTTGAATTAAAAGTGTGTCCTGCCTGGCAATTTTACTATTATACGTAAATTCACCACATCGGAGAAATCCAAAAAAAGCTAGATTAAAAGAGCACTGTAACATTAAGTCGACGAATGGAGAAAAAACTCCTTGCTGTAACATACAGCACAATTGTTTCAAAATTTGAGATGTAATAGGTAATCTCTTTTGTTTAACATTGTTCTGAGACTTTTTAATACCTCTTAATATACACTCTAAGCGTGCACAATTTGACAAACGGTCAGGATGTCCTATTCTTAAATAATTATGCCTAATTCCTGCTAAATACAATTTAATTGTAGCATGGGCTAGCTTAAGAGAATTCTTACAATAGGTTACAAAATAAATTAAGCAATCTTCATCTATTATAGGCACACTATTTATATGATGCTGATTAGTCATAGCCATAAATGTTTTAAAACATAAAAATCCAGAATTATAACTCTTTCTAGTACTTATACATAAGGATGCCTCCCATAGTTCTTCAACTTGTTTAATTAGACCATCATCAAATGAGCTGGAGCTAGGCAAGGTGTGGGTATCTGATCTGCTTTTGGTGCCAGCTTTTGAAATTTCTCCATCTGATAACGAGAAATTGAATCTGCTATTGAATTTTGTGTGCCAGGAATATGTCGTACATGAACCACATAATTATGCATGGCGGAATGAAAAGTTAGCTTCCTCATTAACTTCATTATACTTGGAACCTTTGAACGACCTTTAGTAATAATTTCAACCACACTTAGATTATCACAATAGAAAAGAATACGTTTTATAGGCCAATAATGCCCCCAAAGTACGCAAGCCATAACGATGGGGTAAAGTTCGAAAAATGCAATAGAGGATTCTTCTGTTAATATCAAATCTTCCGGAAAACTGCCTTGAAACCAATGATTTTGGTAGAATCCACCAAAAGAAGTTAATGTTGCATCTGTAAATAGTTGCATGTCTGCAGCCTTAACTATGTTGTCATTCAGAAAAAAGGAAACTCCATTCCAATTATTCAGAAACTTTGACCACATAACTAGATCGGGTCTGCAAGCTTTGATATGCACGTGATGAGATAGTTTTTTAACCCTAGTGGACAACTTAACCAGATGTGATACGAAAGACCTCCCAGGTAAAATTACTCTGCAAGCAAAGTTCAAATGCCCTAAAAGGCTCAATAGTTCTCGTTTTGTGCATTTGTTTCGCCTACTAAAACTGTCAATTATCTCTTTAATTCTAACAATTTTCTCTCTAGGTAGACGAGCTTCCATTTTATTTGTGTCTAAGGATATACCCAAATACTCTAAGACTATGCAAGGACCTTCTGTTTTCTTAGCTGACAATGGTATACCCAATTCTTTGAACATATTTAACAATCTGGTCATAGTTGCTTGTGCATTTGCTTCTAGAGGTTCAATAACCAGGAAATCATCTAGCAGATGTAGTATATTTTTTATACCATATTTATTTTGTGCAATCCAACATATAGCTGTAGAAAGTGTGTCGAATATTTTTGTACTAGATCTGCATCCAAAGACTAACCTTTTGAAAAAATAGAACTTATTATCCCACTGTATTCCATGAAAAGGCCACAAGTCCTGTTTTAGAGGCATAATTTTAAATGCGTCAGTTATATCGGTTTTAATTAGCCATGACTTAGAACCTAATTTCTTGATTAAATGTATTGCATCATCAATAGTAACGTATTGTAAAGATAATTCTTCTTTGTCGATTAATTCATTTAAACTAGGGTGATCTGCATTTTCATGTGGTGCTGACAAATCAACTATCAAACGCTTCTTTTTACTGTATTTGTGTTCGGCAAGTCCAATAGGATTGATACGAAAGTTTGTGTATGGGATACTATCAAAAGGTCCCAGCAAATACCCCTTAGATACCTCAGATTGTAATAATTCGGATACACATGATGGGTTTGATAAAGCTGATTTCAGATTTTTACAAATAATCGAGCTAGAAGGTAGAGTCATCAATCCTGTATGAAAACCTGAACTTAATCCGTCAATTAAATACTGCTTAAAATCAGGGTCAGGATGATCAATCAAATGTTTGGATAAAATGTTAATTCTAATAGGTGTAGATACTGAAAAGTCGAAGTTGATTTGGGGATCTAAAATTTCTTTTGGTTGTTGGACCCGATCCTCTGAGGCCCATTGTTGCCGTTTTTTGACTGAATACACATTGTTTTTGGATGCTCCCCTTGACAGTTCAAACAAACATGCTTATTGCGACACCTTATAACTGAACATCCTTAAATGCCATTGAAATTATTACAAATTTCTCGACCTAAATGATATGATCTGTTTCTTCCATAGGAGTCTACAGATTCATCATTCCTTACTCTGCTACTCTGACTGGTTTGGTTACAAAAACCAGAAGTGTGGAACGTGCTACCGCAAAGGTTGCAACTGTTCGGACGTGTATTTGCAAAAATGTTACAAAATAGAGTATTATTTCTAATAGACCAATCCACAGCTATGTTGTTAAAACGCATATGAGCTGCGGCATCTAACGAAAATCTCCTGTGGTATTCGTAAAAACCCTTACCTGGGTAGCGAGAGGCCATATCGACTATATCCCTCTTATAAATATCGAGTTCACTTCTCCTGTGGGGGAAGGCAGAGCACATTACACTTTTATATATACTAAACGCCTGGATGAACTCTCCAATGGAAAGAGATCTAGTTAGCCTAGGGTCAGTTTTGTAATTCTTATCATCCCCATCAAACATTTCACTAGTCCCCGACCCCACGTAATACGGAATAAGGAGGGATGCAAGGTTAATGTCCAAACCTGATATTATGTTCTTTCTCAGCTGGGGAGAAATAGTCTCCACGAATGGCAGAGTTTCCGCTGAATATCCTCTAGACGTTCTCACACTTCTCGCTTCCTGGTTTGCACTTCCGGCTGCCGCTGCTGGTATTGTGGTTCTATTTAAAGATGCATATGTCGACTCCAAGTTATGGGAATTCCCCGAGTTGTTTATATCTTCACTATGCCCACTTCCGGTTGAAGTGAAAGTAGAAACAGTCACTTCTTCCTGACGAGTATTAGGTTGTACCACTAAAAGAGAGTTCACGTTCCCGTTTAAAGCCGACACATTTTGCTGTAGAGACTGTACGGTCGACGATAGTCTCGAAACTAAGTTTATAAGAGTTCTTCCTTCATTTGATGAAGTGCCGTTAGTTGGAGCCACGTGATCCTCTTGAATCCTAACTGGTGCATTATGGGATCGCGCACCACCATATATGGTATTTGCTTCATCTGCTATGTCTGATATATCCACTGTTTCTGTTGTATTGTCACTATGCGAAGAGTCTTCAACACTATTAAGAATTCTCACTAAGGTCAACCTTTTGGCGTTTTTTGGCACTTTAAGTTTTAATCTAGTTACTTCTTGGCGAAGTCTTAATAGAGTCCAATTTTCTCTCAATGCCGGGTCGTATTGTGGTTGTCCCGAAGGTCTGCGACTGACCGGACCCATTACGGCAAAAAAAAATAAAAAATTCAAAACGATCACTAGGATAGGTTGATCAATGAAGTCGTTATTAACGAAACTTAAAAACAAGTACAAAAATTCTTATCCATGGTACGAACGCACTCCTATATGAATATGTTACCAGATGACAATTAATTAAGTCCAATGAAAAAAACCCGTACTAATCCACTAAATTATAATGTCCAGTTTTGATTCACAATTAATATACTGTACACTTGAAGAGAACAAAAAGTAAAATTGTATGAATAAATTATCCACAAGTAAAAATATGACTGCTAACAGTGCAATGCTCAAACGACAACTGCCATCCTATCAAAATTATATACAGATGATTCTCTGACATGTCTGATAACACCTATGCTGTCATCAAGCTGTTTCCCATTTATGATATAATACCTATCCCTTAATCTCTAATTAAAACAGAACTGACAAGCTGACAAGCTAACAAGCTGACCTTAACATTAATGAAAACAAACCAGCGGAAGTTTAATCATGGGAATTTATCAAAATATGTATAAACTATAATTTAATTTTATTTAAATTACCATATTGAAGTATTGAATTGTTGTGCTAATAGTATGATATGGTTAAAAATAAGCAATGTTATTATGTTTGATAGTAAAGATTTGTATTTGTGTGCTATATATATGCCCCCTGATAATAATGTGTTTTACCGAAAGTATGACTTGGATGTCTTTGAAGATTTGCAGGAACAAATAGAACATTAAAGTGTATTGGGTAACATTGCAGTGATTGGTGATCTCAACGGAAGAATAGGTTTAGAAAATGACTTCATTATGCAAGACAATTTAAATGTATTTAACTGCAATAAAACTGATTTACTTAATTATGAACCTGATCTACCAAGTAAAAGAACAACAGAGGACATAAAGCCGGCTAATTCGTTTGGTCGTAAAATTTTGAACTTATGTAAATCTTCTGGTATAAGAGTATGTAATGGTCGTTTTGGGAAAAAAAAAAGTGAAACTTTTACATTTCAAAATAAGAATGGATGTAGCATAATTGATTATTTGCTTTTATCTTATGATTCATTTTCTATTGTTAATGATTTTGTCATTGGTGATTTTACTCCTTTTTCATGTCATGCACCGTTAAAAGTTGTTTTTAAACTTAAAGGATTAACTTTAAATGAAATATGTACTTGTAAAACTGTTTTATATGATTGTTATAAATGGAATGAAGGGTTTAAAGATGACGTTAAAAGGGACCTTGCGGCAAATTCCGATAAAGTTAATGAACTGATGAATAGTTTATCCGACGAGCCAAGGAATATCGACCAAATTGTGAACAATATTAATTCGTGTCTCTCAGATATTGTCAATAAATATACAAAAACAGAAGTGACTAAAGTTTTAAAATGTGATTATTGTAACAGCTCAAAGCGAACTTATAAACCTATAAATATACGGCAAGATAAACCATGGATAAATGATGACTGCAAACAGTTGTATATTGAATATAAACGCTCATTGAAACAATTTAACCAAAATAAGTGTGAAGAAAACAGACTTATTTTAAATCTTGCGAAACAAAGATTTAAACGAAGTGAGAATAGTTTAAAAAGACGATATAAAAAACAGAGAGGAAACATGTTGAGTTCTATGAGAAAAACGAATCCAAAGTACTTTTATCGAAAATTCAGGAAACGAAAAAAGGACAAACAAAGCAATATAAAATTAAACGATTTTGTGACTCATTTTAAAAACTTAGTTTCTAAAGAAGAAATTGACGATGGACCGGAAGTAGAAGTCAACAATGAAGTCATTTACGAAGAATTGGACCGACCTTTTACGGAGCAAGAAATTGATGTTTGCGTTAAAAAATTGAAAACTGAAAAAGCAACAGGCTATGACAATCTATTAAATGAATTTTTGAAGGAGTGTAAATTAGTCCTTCTGCCACTGTTATGTAAACTTTTTAACGCAATACTTATTACCGGTTGGTTTCCAGAAATATGGGTCAAGAGTGTTTTAGTTCCGCTATTTAAAAAAGGTCAAGTTGATGATACAGGAAATTACAGAGGAATTTCGCTTGTGTCTCATGTTGGGAAATTGTTTACTTCTGTCATTAATACAAGACTATTGAAGTGGTGCAAAGAATACAGTATATTGACTGATACAATTTGGATTTGTCCCTGGATATGGTACACACGACGCGATTTTTGCCCTTCATTCTATTGTATCAAAAAGTTTACGTAAAGGAAAGCGTCTCTATTGTTGTTTCATAGATTTTGTCAAAGTTTTCGACAGTGTGTCATATTATGTTTTATGGCAAAAAATGTTAAAATGCGGTATAAGTGGAAATTTACTGAATCTTATTAAATCAATGTATTCTAAGTTAAAAACTTGTGTTAAATTAGATGGTGAATTTTCAGATTTCTTTCATTGTAATGCTGGCCTAATGCAAGGCGAATCATTATCACCATTTTTATATGCAATTTATGTAATTTATAAAATGACATAGAAATTGAGTTAATTAAACAAGGAATAGAACCATATGAAGTAAAATTGTTAAATCTTTATCTTTTTATGTATGCTGATGATACAGTTCTCTTCAGCGAAATTATTACTGATTTACAAAAAATGATAGTGACTGTATATGATAGTTCATTAAAGAATGGTCTTGATATTAATTTAAGAAAAACCAAAATAGTTGTTTTTCGTAACAAAGGTGTACTGAAAGAGAACGAACAATGGTATTTGAATGGTAAAATGATAGAAATGTGTGATCAGTTTGTATATCTTGGTTTGTTATTAAACTATAACGGTACTTTTACTGTAACACAGAAAACACTATCTGAACAGGGTAGAAAGGCAACATTTTGTTTATTGAGTAAGATTTATGATGATTGTTATAACACTGAGACTTTGATGTCCCTTTTTGATACATATGTAACAAGTATTGTGAATTATGGTTGTGAAATATGGGGTTTCCATAAGGGAGCTGATATAGAAACGCTTCATTTGTATTATTTAAAAAGAATTTTGAAAGTGAGAAAAACGACTGTGAACCATATGGTGTATTTTGAACTTGGGCGTTTACCATTGTATGTTAATAGATATGTAAGAATGGTACGTTATTGGTTGAAGTTATTAGAATCTAATAATTGTATATTGAATAGTATTTATGAAGATATGTACGAATCTAGTTTTGTCAAACCGAATGATAAACTCAATTGGAGTTGTAAAATAAGAGACATACTAAACAGGTATGGATTTAATGATATATGGTTAGCACAAAGTGTTGGAAATAGTCAATTATTTTTGCATGAATTTAAAAAAAGAATTGTTGATAATTATATAGCCGAAGCCTTGTCATTTTTTGAAAACACTTCAAAATGTTATTTATATCAATATATACATGATGGACATACTTTGCAATTTTATTTGAATCGACCATTGAACAGTTTATATCAGTCATATGTAACTAAATATAGAATCAATTAACATTCACTTAATGTAGAAACTGGAAGATACTTTAATATTTCCAGAAATGAGCGTGTTTGTAATATGTGTAATAAGAAAGTAATCGAAGACGAATATCATTTTATATTAGAGTGTGATAAATATGTAAATGTCAGAAGTAAATATATTAAGATATATTATTACAGAAACCCATCTACCTTCAAATTAGTTCAATTACTATCTGTAAGAAATATAAAAGAATTAAATAAGCTGGGTAAATATCTGTTCGAGGCAGAGAAAATTCGTAACACTTGATTTTTGTTTTGTACCTTTATTACCAATGTAAATTGTATGCCAAACTCCGCTATATATTAATGCTGTATATGTTTTTGTAAACTGTATAATTTGTGTATGTATTTAATCCTATGAGCTGTATATTTGCTTATATAGGGATGCCTGATGGGTATAAGTATTTTGCTAAGCATAGAACAAAATTTAAAAAGAAGTCGGGTGGTATAATTATTTGTTTTAAGAGTAATTTCGAAAATTTTTTGAAATTTCCAAAATCTAATTCTGAATTTGTACAGTGGGTAGTGTTAGAAAAGGGGTTAGTTGATTTTGATAAAAACTTGTTAATGGGATGTATGTATCTTCCACCTGAAAATACTAAGTATACAAGCAATGAGGCGTTCACAGAGGTTGAAATTGAAATGATAGAACTTGCTAATAAGTATAATGGTCAACCTCTAATTATTGGTGATTTGAATGCCAAAACCAAATTGTTAGATGATGTTGTCGTCCCTGATGACAGTCTTTTTGATATACTGGATGATTTTGAAAATGACAGTTTTGTGTCATATTTGTACGATTATCAAAATTTATGTGACAGCAATGTATCATTAAAGCGATGTTCAGAAGATAGCAGTGTGCCCAATAACTATGGGTACAAACTTATAGATTTTTGTAAACGTAACAATTTGTATATTGGTAACAGTAGGTTACCAGGTAATGACCATATGATAGGTTTGACTACATGTAATAGTGTATCTCTTATTGATTATTTATTACTGTCATCCAGTGTATTTCCATTGATAAAAGAATTCAATGTTCTCGAATTCAACCCACTTTTTTCTGACGTTCATTGTGGTCTTTGTTTTTGTTTTCATGCTTCAGTGAACATTTTTACTACACATTCCGATGATAATTGTAGTAGTCAGCGTGGTCATGCACGATGGGTCCCAGACAAGGAAAACCGGTTTATTGAGACACTCGTTAGTGACGTTACTAAATTTGACGAGATATCACTGCTTTTGTCGGAGGACAGTAGTACTGATCCAAAAGAACGAATCAACACCGCCGTTGATAAAATATGTGATCTTTTTAAAAGCACCGCTAATCGTGTATTTAAACCAAAGGGAAGATTCTATCCACCTGGTACTTCTAACCAACTTTGGTTTAATAAACAATGCAGAGATAAGCGAAAGGGTTTCCATAAAGCGAAAAACCGTTACAGTTTAAATAAGAATAAAGGAAACCGAGATGAGATGAAAAAGTCCGGGAAAGTTTATAGAACCGAAATGAATAAAAGTTTTGAGAGTTTTCAACATGCACTAGAATCTGACATGCGCAAACTTTCGAAAAAAGATTCTGGTAAATTTTGGAAAATCTTGAAAAGATTTGATAGAGGGGGGTCTGATAAAGATATTAAAATTACTATTGATCAATTATATGAGTATTTTAAGTCATTAAATAAGAGCGATGTTCCAGATGATGATATTGATTTTGAGGATTTAGCTAAAAGTATAAAAGATCAGGGTTTTATTGAAATTATAGATCAGGAAATCACACAGGACGAAATACTGTCAGCTGTTAAAAAGTTATGTAATGGGAAAGCCCCAGGGGAAGATGAGATTGTCAACGAATTTATAAAAAGCACGGTGAATCAATTTTTGCCTATTTACACTAAGTTATTTAATTTAGTGTTTGATTCTGGAATCGTTCGAAATTCATGGCTTATTGGTATCATTAAGCCGTTATTTAAAAATAAGGGGGATCCAAACAATTTGGATAATTACAGAGCTATTTGTCTTACATCGAATTTAGGAAAAGTGTTCACCTCTATACTTAATTCAAGACTTAATGCTCTGTCAGACGAGATCGGGATTATAACTGATGCCCAGGGTGGTTTTCGTAAGGGATATTCTGTCCAAGATAGTATGTTTATCATGCATGCTTTAATTTCATTATATTTGAGTTCGGGAAAGAAATTATTTTGCGCTTTTGTAGATTTTAGAAAAGCGTTTGACACAGTGTGGAGGGTGGGACTATGGCAAAAACTATTAAAATATAATATTGGTGGGAAAATGTTTAAAGTTATATTGAGCATGTATACAGATATTAAGTCTTGTGTTAAAAATGGAGAACTGAAAACAGATTTTTTCCCGTGTGAGGTAGGTGTAAGACAGGGAGAAAAAATGTCACCTTTTCTCTTTGCCTTATACCTTAATGACTTGGAGGAATATCTGGATGAAAATTCTGTGGATGGTCTAAAATTTATTAATGGAAAATTTACAGAGAATCTTGATTTGTATATCAAGTTATTTATTCTTCTGTACGCCGATGACACAATCATTTTTGCGGAATCGGCAGAAGGGTTACAAAAGGCTCTGGATGTTTTTGAGCAATATTGTTTTGAGTGGAAACTCACTGTTAATGTTACAAAAACAAAGATTGTAATTTTTTCAAAGAGAAAGTATAATAAGAATGTTACTTTTAAACTATGTAATGAAATTATTGAAATTAAAGATTCATATGTTTATCTTGGTCTGCTGTTTAATTACAACGGAAATTTCTTTCAAGCTCGTAAAAAATTGGTAGACCAAGCTCAAAAAGCACTTTATGCTCTTTACAAGAAGATACAAAATATCTCACTTCCGATTGATCTACAGCTAAAATTATTTGATGCTTTGGTGGTTCCTATTTTGACCTATTCCTCGGAAATATGGGGGTTTGAAAATAAAAATAATACTGAAAAGTTACATCTACAGTTTTGTAAGCGCACTTTGGGTGTGCGATCATCTACGCCAAATTTTATGGTATATGGGGAACTTGGAAGATTTCCGCTTGAACTGCAGATCAAGTTAAAAATGGTATGTTTTTGGCACAAGCTAGCAACAAATGATAAAAAACTATCGGGTAAACTTTATAAGTTACTTTGGTACATGCATGAGCATGACGGTTGTAATTTTAAGTGGTTTAACTATGTAAAATCTGTGTTTAATGATTGTGGCTTTTGTGAACTATATAATTCTCCGGAGCAAGTTGATTATAATTATATTAAAATTAATGTAAGGCAGCGTCTCCAGGACCAGTTTATTCAAAAATGGTTCTCAGATATAAACAATTCATCAAGGGGGGAATTTTATCTACACTTTAAAGAAGAGTTTTGCTTGGAACCATATCTGTTAAAATTAAGGCGGGGTCATAGGGTAAACATATGTAAATTAAGGGTATGTAATACAAAGTTTCCCATCGAAACAGGAAGATGGAGAAATGTACCACGAAATGAGAGGATTTGTCCACTTTGTAAAGCTGGTCTTGGAGATGTATACCACTATATTTGTAAATGTACCAACTATGAAGTTAAGGATTTAAGGGGGAAGTTCATACCTCCATATTATTTAAAATATCCAAATGAAAAAAAAGTACTTGGCATGCTTAAATATAGTAATAGTAATGTGCTGTCTAAGCTGTCAATTTTTATTCAAAAGGTAGAAAAGATGCTTGTCTAATTTAAAACTGTAATAAACACAAACTTATTTTTGAAGATGTATAATTTAAAAATGTATTATGTTTGTATGATGAACTATGTTGTAATTAATATTGTGTATATAAATATGCTCCTGTTACGCAGTCTTCTGCGGCTGAGTTTTCTCTAATAAACTATCAAACTTACGGAATAAAGAATTATTATGGGATTCTAATCCTCCCCGTAAAACATAAACACAAAGTGGACATGGCCGGCTACTTGTACATACCAACAACAAAAAGACACTACGAACATATCTGAGAGTACTTGCAGTTACTGAAAGCTAATTTAAAGCCAAAACAACAAATAAAAAAATTACACAACTAATTAGACTGCATGCCCTTTACTGACTATGAAACAATATACTGATGGGATCATTACACAATACAGGGACTGAGACTGCACATCATCTAAAGGGAAGGCAAAGCAAGTCGACGAAACATTCCAGCACCAAACATTTTAAACAAATAAAACAACTGAAACATGAGGAATCTAGGCTTCAACCATGATTCACTATGCAGCATTAATACCCCACCAAGAAGTAACAACAGTACAGTTTGGAGATGCAGCCACCCACCTTATTCACGTTGAATAGATTAATAAACTTTAATAAGCATATATAGGGTGGATTTCTGATGTGTGATTTGCTTTAGTTTTGTTTACTTGTATTGTTCATTTCATATTATAATGCTTGCGTGACTTTACTTTTGAATTGGTGTTACAAAAGAAATATTAGATAATTTGTTACATATCTTTATTTCGATTATTTTATGCTATATGGTCACGTTGTTGTCTCTTTCACCATGTTCACTTATTCAGAATTTCCATTCTCAATTTTATTCCATTTCTTTCATTTATATTTGAATTAAGGATGTACTTAGGTGAGGTTAGGTAAAAATTAAGAAATTCTAAAATTTTGATAAATGACCTTTCATGAGCTATTTCAAAGTCTTATATGAAAAACATAAATGGGTGTAATGGGGCAAAATATTTTACATTGTATTGTATGGAAAAACACCAAGGAGTCCAAACATTTGACACAAATTCCAATAGTCACCTAAGGACATCTTCTTTCTATTCCCACATGAAATTTTAACTTTTCTTTCCAGATTTATAAAAGAGTGGGAATAGGAGGAATGAACCGTCTAAATAATGATAAATATCTTAAATATTTATGATTATTTTTCTATAAAATTTAAATTTTTTGCATTAAATATCTATCTATACCATAATATGTAAAAAATAATATATATAACAGCATTCCTTCTAGTCCTTAGTGGCATTGTGTAGGTCTTTAGTGCACTAAGGAGTCCTTAGCAGTGTTTAGATGTACCGTTTAACTTATACGATTCTAGACCAAAATAAAATTTGAATTTTGAGATATTGAGAAAAATCCAGGAATACAAATTTTGAGGAAACCATGCACCATATTTAGCAGTCCTTCATTATTAACTCTGTCTCTCCTTCTAAAATTCTATGCTATACTTTGCTATTACAATAATCAAATGACTCTTTCATGAAATCAAGAGATATAAGTTGTAAATATAAAGAAATATAATTGCTTGTTGATTATGGTTGAAAGAAACTGCAAAACAGATATTATAAGGTACATAATGGTTTGTATCAAATCTGAACTTTTTTGTTCCCATGGTAACCAAAAGTAGATCAAGTGTTAACTTACTATCTAACTGTTGAGTATTTAATTCAAATTCCATTATTTAAGTGTATCCAATACATAGAAAACCATGTGTTTGATGCTGATTCTGAATTAATTCATCAATTTCAAACCGGTTGCTAGGGCTTTTTTCGGTTGCTATGGTCTTTCACCCACTACGATTAAAGCTTATATATATTTTAACATTTTCAAACAAATCACAACAGTTTTATTCTCTTTTAAATAACATTAATATAAAAAAAATAGCAAACATTTTGATAATAAACAAGTATTGTGTTTTGTCATTTTTATGAATTTTACCAATTTTTGTTGCCATGGTAACATAAAATTTAAAAAAAAACCAGATGTTTATTTCCTGTTTTTAATATTTCAATGTATGAATTTTAACATGCGATCATAGTTTATAATGAACTTGTCTGTTCATTGTCAATTTTTCTTGATTTAAAATATGATATTTATTAATAAACTATTTTCAGAAAATGTCAAAATACAGATTTTTGCACCTTTTTAAATACCATTTTAGCCTTATTTAAAAAAAAAATTCACAACCTCAACATTAAAATATAAACTTCAAATAATGGCTAATTATATGTTGAAATTATTTGTTTTCTTGAAATTGTCATTATCATAAAATTGATGCAACCAAAAAGTAGACATTTTCCAATTTTTTTATGCCTGATTTCATCATAAATTCCTCAAAAAAATGACTGCATGTTTCCATAGCAACCGTTCAACAAAATTGAAAAAAAAAGCTTGCAAACTTTATTTCAATCTTAGCTGCCTGTCATATAAAAGAATAAAGCAGTTCTGAGACATACATGAATCACCCCCTGCCTGGATCTTACAAATAGCTGTACTTAAGAACTAAGATCTAAACCTCGTATTGATTAAATCTAAATCATCAACAGGTCAGGAAAGGGATAAATTAATCAAGAATTACAGAAAATGATTTATTCAATTTTATACAACATTTTGGTCAGAGTTCTTCTGTGTTTTCATTTATCGAGTTGTTACTTCGATGAAACATTCAAAAACCTGAAAAGAAAAAAAGAAACACTAAGAGTACTTTTCTTATTCACCTACTGTTATTTGGTTGACTATAGTTATATCAGTTTCAATTATGCTAGATATTAATCGTGATAATGTGACAGTGTAATGGTATTTTTTAATATTGTTGCCACTTGTATACAATTGACACTACACTTAAAAAGCTAGTTATATTATTTTGTTAAGGTTACAGTGTACTTGATAAAGTAAAGATTACATAAACGAGTTGTTGAAAGATACATAGTGTAAGAAAAACTTTTAAAGTTTCATATAATATTCAGAATTCACGTTCTAAAATTCAAATCAGAAAGCTAATGGAGACTTTTTGCGCGAGATGATAACACAGAATAAAGCAAGAAAGAAAGATCGAAAGGCATTGCTATAATTTATTGGTTTTAAAAACTTGAAAACAAATACATGGAAATTGAAAGTTCAAAGTATTCTTAAAACACTGAAAGACCAATATACGAACATAAATAAACCAAAGGAAATATATGACGTGTATTCTCATATTACGTTCGATTTTAACATTAACCTCTTGATTGACAACACATGCATATAGACAAAATAGTTGCTGAATGCTGGTGGAGTACAGAAAAATCTATATAAAGGAATTACTTACAAAAATTGCTTTCACAAATGTATTGAGCATTGTAATGACAGTCGTAGTCAAACCAAACTGTTCTACTATTATGTAACACCACACAATTGCTGCTTGTGCCTTTCGTACCGTAGCCAGAAAGCCACGTTTTAAATATAGCTTTCGATTGATCATATGTCCACCGCCACTCTCCTTCTTTCAGATCAATCAAGCCAATCCAATAGTCATGACCTGCAAAATAAAACACTGTATATTTGGTGTGATCGTTGACTCAGTTACCAAAATACTAAGTAATTGTATATTTTAGACAAACTTAATTAATCGAAGGCAACAACTTTGCATGTTTTTTTTAGTTTAACGCTCTGATTACGTTGCAAAGCCATTGTAATACTTGAGAAAAGCAATGGTAGCTGTACATTATTGTATGATTAAATAATGATTTAATGATTAAGTTGTTCAATTGGTTGACCGTGTTTTGAACCTGTACATTTTATTTTAATACATTCAGACGAACGGAAGTGTTTATTTTATATTTCAATGTGGAACAAGCCAATGCGAAGGTCCATTTGTCGACATCATCAAGGAGCGTCTGCAATCTGTAACATTCCGAAATAAATGTACTATAAAAAGAATGTGTGTACAATAAGGTTTAGTGATCGAAAGTTCTATTAGAGGTTTAATACCACCATTGATTTTCCCCTATTAGTCTTTGTTAAATTTGCACTTTTCAAAAAATTGTGCAGAATTTATCTTTTTTTCAAATAAAGAAATACTTGGCATGAGTAAAGTTTTATCCTGTCCAGTTCTATAGAAAAAGTTTCACATAACATTTCATTGCATATAAGAAAATAACCATCATTGGAAGTTAACCAATCAAATTTCTCCCCTTATTCTATCTGTGTACAAGGTTTAGTCACCATGTAACCTCAAGATTACAAAATTTTCTATAGAAATCACAAATAAAAAATAATGGTGTTTTGAAAAGACATATGTTTATGACACAGAAATAGTTTGACTGCAATAAAATGAAGGATTAATTACCTACAACGGTCAAATTCAAGGGAATATTTTTTTAGACCTACTTTCGTATGCAACCGGATGTGACTTACCATGATTTGGTGGTATTACACCTAGAGAATTTTATGTTTTAAACGAAACTTACTTACGTAAACGCAATAAACTTGGGCTTATAATTGTACGGACTTATAAGACATAATATAAATTGTGGTTGTCTCCCTTCGCCGGTTTCTGTAGTTCAGATTTCAGTCGGATACTTATAATATTGTTTTAATTCTAAAATAACATTCATGTAACAGGCACGGACAATTCGGTTTTCGGGGGGGGGGGATGCTGGATATTTAAAATGAAGTTATTTCTGCCCATTAGATAATTTTTAAAACAAAATTTCAATTTCAGAGTCTCCCCCCTCCAAAAAAAAATGAAATTGATAGATGACTTCATTAAAAATTAAATACAGTAAATTGTTTCGAAATATCAATATTATTTGTACAAATTGAATGATTAGAAACAGGTAGAAAGCGAGGCTGTTTCTATACATTGATATTTCGAGACAATATATGGTTATTCTATATTTATACGTTAAACACAAGCTTTTTTCATAACAATCATATCTATCTGGGAGGGGCCTATATCAAATTTGAAATAAATAGACAGGACCCTCGAATTTATGATGAAACCGATTTAGGAAGACTATTTACAAAATCGAAAGGCAGAACAAAAAAAAATGGCCGCAAAACAAGATAATTGGAGTTAAGAAAAATGTTGGTAAGCTTGGACAAAATAGCCTCAATCGAAATTTCGCCTTAAAAGTTTATCCATGCACCCCTCCTCTAAAAATAAATTGGTGGCATCCTTATCAAAAACAGTGGACATTTATTTTGCTGAACGATAGTAAAATGTGTACATAAAATTAAAAAAAAAATTATATATATTTACAGAAAAATAATGTAGCACAAACGTTTTTGGTATTTGAATGTCAATATTTTTCCTTCCTTTCTATCCGTCTTCTGTCTTCACGGGATTGTGGGAATTATCGGCCTCACAATATTACCAGAAATACAAATATGTATGCATGGTCGGCATTCTATCGTTCTATTCTATTTCGTTCTTACAAGATACAATTGTCCATATTTAAAAACCTTTTCAGACAGTTTTCAAATTACAGTCCTTGAAGTAAATTAAGAAAGGACGATTCCTTTTCATTTTTTCATTCCGACTCGTGAGTGGTGAGAGGTGAGTGAGTTTAAACAGACTAAACTGATATACATTACAGCACGGACTGTGATTTGAAAATTGAACTGTAAAAACTTAAAAATCTAAACTTTTTTTTGTTTCTCAGACATTTAACATGTTTAGTTCGATTTCAGTCTGATTATTGGTTACTAGTGGCAAGTTTTACACTTCGAAAACATTTGTGTGAATCAAGTTTAATCTAAAATAAACAATTTTAATAACTTAAACGTTTGTCTCGTAATTACATGACTCGAAACACAATAACTGTTAGATACATCGAGGAAACTAGTTATACTGAACAATAATAATATATAATTTGTACATTTTTTTTCAAAATTATGAATCAGAAAAGAAATTTAACTTAAAAACGAACTAAAAAAGGCAAAGGTCAGGGTCAACAATAATGGAATCCTGCGCATTAATTTCGGTTGTTTGCCTGCAGACCATGCAAGCTTACTACAACGGATAAAAAGATACAAATAATTTACTCAGTGGATGTACCAGGGGTGGTGGTCTATGATTGGATTCTACCTTTTTTTTCGAAAATTAAAAAGAATACGTGAATAGTGCGGTAAAGGAGACACCAATTGTTTTTTGTTTATTTTCTGGATCCCTCTTTTTGAAATTTATGGATCAGCCCCAGTTACTAATCTACCACTTTAGAAACACGGTTTTACTATATATCGAAGTTTGTTGTAGTCTGAATTATCTACAATACTCTTCCCTTTTCACGAATGCGACCTACCGAATTAGACTTTAGCCGGATTTGTATTTAACATAAGCAACACGACGGGTGCCACATGTGGAGCAGGATCTGCGTACCCTTCCGGAGCACCTGAGATCACCCCTAGTTTTTGATGGGGTCCGTGTTGCGTAGTATTTAGTTTTCTATGTTGTGTCTTCTATTATTTGCCTGTTTGTCTGTTTGTCTTTTTGTTTTAGGCCATGACGCTGTCAGTTTATTTTCAATCTATGAGGTTGACAGTCTCTCTGGTATCTTTCGGTCCTCTTTTATCATGAAGCAGATACAGTCTGATAGCTACCCAAATTGAAACGACAGAAATTTTAAACGAATCAAATATGCTGCTTCATTCAGCTTTGATTGTCGGTTATGCCTCTAATTTGGCTCAAATATTTAAGACAATGCAACAGGAAAAAAGTATTAAATAAGATTACTAATTTAGAAAACCCTACTCGGCATGGTTCACCTGTTCTGATAATGTTTTGTTTTGATTGACAGCTAAGCCAACACAAAATATTGCCTGTGACAGTCAATTTCTTAAGTTTATACGCTGATTGTCGTCAAAGGGTCCAATAATCTTAGCATCAAGTCACGATTCGTTGACATAAATGGTTGAAATATTATATATAACCCATTCTGCATCATTTGATACCGTATCTCGCCTTGGATAATATACATGTCGCTTCGGATTTTTTTTGTCGAAACGCCGACCTTTTTTTTCCAGCGACAGCTTTCTTTTTCCCAGAGTAATTATCTGTTATCAGGGATGCTTTGAATGGTAATAGTAACACAATGCTACCTTCAATCTCGCTGTCGGTTCGGATGATCAGTCCGTTTGTAACACCCCTGTTGACACTCTTGAATCCTCATCCTTCAAGGGATTCTAAACATGGCAAATTTATCACACCGCGGTTTGGTTTTTTTTCACTTTCCATAATGCATTTTCTAGGTAAAGTGTTTTTGATATAATGTGGCACACACGACACAGATCATTCATTGAAAAGTGAATAAAAGCTGGGTTGTCAATAAATCAAAAAAAAATATGTTTGGTATTCTTACAAATATTAACAAAAGCCCTTACTCATGTTTATAACAATCAAAAACGATCAAATAATCCAGGTATTTTAATATTCCTAAATAGTATAAAGACACTACAGGTGTAATACCACCATTGATTTTCCCCTATTAGTCTTTGTTAAATTTGCACTTTTCAAAAAATTGTGCAGAATTTATCTTTGTTTCAAATAAAGAAATACTTGGCATGAGTAAAGTTTTATCCTGTCCACTTCTATAGAAAAAGTTTCACATAACATTTCATTGCATATAAGAAAATAACCATCATTGGAATTTAACCAATCAAATTTCTCCCCTTATTCTATCTGTGTACAAGGTTTAGTCACCATGTAACCTCAAGATTACAAAATTTTCTATAGAAATCACAAATAAAAAATAATGGTGTTTTGAAATACCCAAGACATATGTTTATGACACAGAAATAGTTTTACTGCAATAAAATGTAGGATTAATTACCTACAACGGTCAAATTCAAGGGAATATTTTTTTAGACCTACTTTCGTATGCAACCGGATGTGACTTACCATGATTTGGTGGTATCACACCTACAACCTACATGTACAAGGTTCTTATTCTTTGATCAACTTTATCCTTTTTAGAATAAATATGTTCAAACTCTCATTTTCCCGTATACTTTGGCACGCCATATTCACAAATAAGTTGAAAAGAAACTCTTTTTTTTACGAAAATAGGAATCATTGTTAACCGTATATCATTCAAAATATACCAGTGTCCCCTGCGAGCAAAGTTTGCTTTTTCGTTACGTTTGTTAATGTAAACTCTTGCTCATTGAATACGCTATTTTAAATAGATTTGAACTTCATGCGAAAAGGGAGACAAACACAATTTTACAACGACCAAGTTAAGGTGTATTACGTACGTCAAAATATATTATTTTTGTTTAATTTACAAGTTAAATGGTCAACGGGAGATAACAATGAACATTTTTTGAAATGTTAAGGTATGTTACGTATTACGTACGTCAAAAATCTAAAATTCTCTATTAAGGTCTACCTATTGTAAATGGTAAAGGCGCGTGTTTCAAATATACCCAAATACTTATATGAATATGAAAAACACAAATTAATGATTGAGCAACACGACCACTTAAAAGTGAGAAGTTATATGGTTTGGTAGGAAAAGAAGTGTCTTTTCCATCCATGTTTTCTAAGTGGTACATTTGAAAAAACAGATCTTACCACTGTTTTCTCTGTTTGCTGCAATGTTGCTGTTTTCTTCTTTGTCATCTATTTTAACAATGTATCCGCCTATTTCTCTACATTTTCTCTGTTCAAGAAAAAATTTCGGTTACTTATTGATCCAGAAAGTAAAGTCATTAAAGTGCGTTACAATGCATCTACTAATACAATGTAGTAAAATAAAGTGAAAATTGTTTGTTTTGTTTTGTTTTGTTTGTATTTTTATGTTTTAGTTTTTTGTTAATGTTGATAAGATGAACGAATTCTCAATAAAAAAATTAAATGTCCTTTTAATTAAAAAAGCAATTAACTTCTGTTTGTATAATGAAAATTGACGATTTATTTGGTCATGTATTACAATGTTTTCACTCACTTCCGCCGTAAACCAGTCTATTTGTTCGGAACTATAATAGTAACAGTGACCATTATATTTGTACCATTTTGTTTCTGAAATAAACACAAAAACATATCTGATTAATTCAATATAACTTATTTACATATAACAGTTCGAACTTTGGTTGATTTTCTACCATAGTGCTTCACTGTGTCTAAACCTCACCGGCAAAATATGTTTGGACTCGATGGTATCTAAATAAATATCCAGCACGGTGACGGAACGTTATTAGACAGAGAAAAGGTTGATTTCTGTTTATTTATTTGTTTTTTTTATGAAAGCGAAGAATGTGTATACATCTATCACTATTTTCTATTGTGAGGTGTAATATTTTCTAAAACCGTTCTATATTAACGGAGAAATAAGTAAAAATGCATGTCAAAATGACGAATTGAGTGAATCTTGCCTTGACTTTGTCTAATGTCTCGTTAAATTGTTCACATTGTACTGGAAGAAATGTATGACAAGAAAGATATTGTCACGGTGATTACAAAACTAGCCACGTTGAGCACCTCTATACTTGTATCTATGTGTATGGAATGAATGAAATGGGTCATGTCAAGATGGAAGAGGCCGTTTGGTCAATGTTGTTTACTAAACAATCACCCGGTTTGGTCTATGTATATCACTCGGTTTTGTTTTGTTTTGAAACCACAAATTTATGAAAAGCAACACTAACACGGATCTTATAACATTGTCCATCGAATGAAATTCAACATAAATATGACTATTATTGTTAAACAAATTCTCTTGCGTTTTTCCACAAAAATAAATACTACACACAATGTACTATTTATATAAGAGTGTATACGCACTGACATGTGGCGACTGCTTGAATGTTGATAATTTTGAATCTATTTTTAAGATCTGTATTAAGATAATAAATATATTTTTGTACGTGGCGAAATAATGTTATCGTATGATAATTCTATTAATATAACAATAGAATTGTAACAGGTTTTATGAACCCGAGTGTATTTAAATACGGTGGACTCGATTTGACATTATCGATAAGGGCGTTGACCATTCGCATGTACACAAGTAGTTTTTGTTAGTTAAACCTGTATTGCCTTAGACTTAACCAATGTCTGATATGGAGGAGGAACTCTTAGATTTAGCGAGTGAACAAGGTACGTCTACTAGAAATTCGCATGAAATGTCTAATGCTGACTTATTTTCGCTTCTCAAGACTTATATGGATACAAGACTGTCTGATATTGAAACATCTTTCACAGATACCACGCATACTTTGGAGAAAAAGGTTAAAAAGGCTGAAAATTCGTTCAAATTCAAGGGTCATCAGGTCCAGTACGAGCTGAACGTAGATTTACAGGATTTGGTACAGAGGGCGTTGAATTATCTAGGGAGAAACAAGTCGAATAAAGCGGTAACTATTCTGCATGAGGCTCTAAACACGCTAAAGAAAAGAAACAAGCTTATAAGAATTGCTAATAAGTCGGAGGGAGGGTGGAAGACCGTACAAGAATATTTGTCCGATGATTTAGCCAGCGATTCCGAAGACGAAAAGAGAAGATAAGGGCAGCTGATACACGGGTGTTAAAAGTCCGTAAAATCTGGAGACAAGAAGCAGAACGTACGAAAAAGACCAGCTGAAGCATACGGTTCTACATCGCAGACAGCTCATAATGCAATTCCAGTTTCCGTCAGCATGCCGCCCTTTCGTGGGAGCAGACCTGGTTACAGAAACCAGGTCAAAAGGTCAAGAGAAGGAGATATGTGTTTCAGGGGTGGATTATTTGGACATTGGGCATCCGAATGGATTTCAGCGCTCATACGGACACTTTACAGGTACAAGATGTTTATGAAATTTATTTTGAATATGAAAAGGGTTGTTCAGATATTTTTGTTAAAGACAGGCTTAAAAATTCTGTAAACTTTTGGAAAAGTAATAACGCTTCTAGTTTTATTGTTGATATTATTGAAAATGGTTACAAAGTACCTTTGTTAAAAGAGCCTGAAAATATGTATTCCAAAAATAATAAATCTGCGTTAGAGCATTCAGATTTTGTTTCAAGTGCAATTAAAGAGCTTATGTCGGGCGGTTAGTAAAACGTGTATCAATTATGCCACACGTTGTTAACCCCGGTAAAGGTAAACACAGATTGATTTCAGATTTAAGACATGTAAATAAACAAGTGATTGTAACAAAGTCAAATTCGAAGATTGGAAAACTTGATCACAATATGTTACTTTGAATTGTTACGGATATGTCTTTGATTTAAAGTCAGGATATCAACATTTTTGAACAACATCAAAAGTATTTAGGGTTTTCGTGGAAAGGAGATTTTTTTGTTTTTACCGTGTTGCCTTTTGGTTTAAGTTCAAGCGGGTATATATTTACTAAAACTGTGAGACAATTGGTAAAGCACTGGCGTAAATCTAGCATAAAGGTCGCTGTTTATTTAGATGATGATTTTGGGGTCGAAGTTAGTTATGAACTATTTGAAAAGCGCGCTCGAAGAATCAAAGCAGACTTGATTGCTTCTGCTTTTGTGCCAAACAAAGACAAGTGTGTATGGTTACCTTCACATCACGTTGAGTGGTTAGGTTTTCATAGAATTTAATTTCTTGCAAATTGCAAATTCCTCCAAGAAAAATAGATGATATATATTGAATTTGGTAGCTTTTATGCTAAATTCTAGTTACAGGGTAAAGGTACGACAGTTGGCCAAAATCGGTGGTAAATTAATTGCGTAAACACCAGCAGTAGGTAATATTATACCCAGATCATGACAATAAACATTTTTTCAGTCATTAATATAAGAGACTATTGGGATCAAAATGTAAACATCGGCAAGTATCCTGATTGTAACAATGAACTTATTTTCTGGAGAGATAATTTGTCTTTATTAAGGCGGTTGATCTGGTAAAGAACATTTCAAATTTTCATGTTTTCACAGATGCTAGCGAAACGGGCGCTGCTGGTGTCATACAAAAATCAACAGAAATTTTGCACAAAATGTGCTTAGAAACTGAGCGAGTTAGGAGTTCTACTTGGCGAGAAGTGAAAGCAATTCAGTTATGTGTCAGTGCCTTTTCAAAACTCTTACAAAACAGTATCGTGACTTCTCACACAGATAACGAGAATGCTGTTAGCATCATAAATAAAGGTAGCAAAGTACAAGAGTTACAATTGTTGTCCTTTAAATTAAATTTATAGGTGTTGTTTACTTGAAAACATTACATTACACGTTATCTAATTACCCAGAAAAGAGAACGAGCAGTCTGATTTATTAAGTCGGATTATAGATATTGATGACTGGGGTATTTCTCCAGAGTACTTTCAGTTTTAGACGACCTCTGGGGTCCTCATACCTTCGATAGTTTTGCTAATATGGACAATAACAAAGTAGATAAATTTAGTTCGTTGTACTGGAACCCTGGTTCCTCAGCAGTAGACGCTTTTTCGTGCCACTGGGCACAAGAAAACAATCTTATAGTACCACCTGTGTCTTTAGTTTGCAAGTGCATAAACCGCTTGGTTAGATGCAAAGCAGTTGGCACACTGATAGTTCCGAGTTGGCCGTCGTCTCCTTAATGCCCATTAGTTTTTTATGAAAACACAGAATACAGATCTTACGTGTTAGACGTGCTCGAATTTAACGAGGTAGACAGAATTTTAGTTCTGGAAACAATTTAAATTCTATTTTTGCGAACGGAAAATTCAAAGGTAGAATTTTAGCTGTTCGTTTGAAAGCTACTGATTGATATTTATGATAACTTTTTATCATTTTTTGCAGATATTACTGACTGGAGGTTCTTTATTCAGAGATGTTGGCTTACAGAAGCTGATTGATGTATATATTGTGTCACTTGAAGAAATTTTTGGGACCACATGGTCTGTTGATACCACTGGGCATAGTTATGGTCACTGGACCTGTTTTTTCTGTTTGTTGTATGCTGAGCAGTTACAAATATTTCAAGGTAAATATTTATTTAATTTATAATTATTTTACAGAAAATTTAACGGGATTTTGGAAAAATAACACACAAGTAAAGCACACAGAACTTAAGAATTTGTTCAGAAAGATGAAGAATTCAGTTATTGACTCTAAAGCCAGAAATACAACTGTTAAATATGCATACAGTTGTAAGCGTTTTGTAGTGTGGTCGGAAAAGTATACAGAAATCAATTCTGTCCTTCCTGCCAAAGAAATTTATGTAAGTGCCAAACACTACAGTACTATAGAAGCTGCATGTTACGCTATAAAGTGGGCTCACAGTTTAGCTGGGTTTGAAGACCCATGCGCCTCGGACATAGTTAAATGTTTTGTGGAGACATCTAAAAGAAAGCTTAATAGGCCTATTCAGAAAAAAGAACCGATGAATGCAAACATCATGCTTAGTCTTTTTAAGAAATTTGGCGGCACAAATAGTTCGTTAACAAATCTTAGATTATTGAGTCTTTATTAGCTATGTGTTTTCTGGCTTATTCAGGATTTTTAAGGTACAGTAAATTATGCCAGATTAGAGCTAAGAACATAACATTCGGAAATGATCATATTGATATCTATACTGAGAGTAGCAAAACTACGGAAGCCGATACGGGCCATTCAAAAAAATAAAATCATGTCGTTATTACGACATCGCTATGTCGTTATTTCGACATAACATGTCGTTATTACGACATCGCTATGTCGTAATTTCGACATAACATGTCGTTTAACGACATCGCTATGTCGTAATTTCGACATATCATGTCGTAATAACGACATCGCTATATATAAAAGAATATGTATTATGATTGTCAAGAGACTAAATGACACAGCAATTAACAACAATAGATCATCATAATGTCCCTAATAATTAGAAAAGCCTCCGCATTATGCTATAAAAGAGGGAGGAAAGATACCAGAGATAGAGACCCCGAAATGCTGTTATTAATTGATTATTAGCTCCCTTGGTAAAACTCCAAATTTCACGTTTAATGTATTTACATTTAAATAATTTACATGAAGCTTAATAAGTACATATTTGTTAATTGCATAGCTTTTGCTATTTGAATTCATTGGTTACAGATATTTATCTATATTGTAAAGTTTAATATTTGCAGCGTCGCAAAATCTTTGGCTACCTTCTTTGGATACCTTCAGTGAGAAACTTATATATTTTATAAAACCCTTCTAAGGATAATCAAATACCCGCTGGGGAAGGGACGTATAGCCAGTCAAGATCCAATTAAATTTCTAGGTCTTAAAAAATTAAAATGTGGAAGTATCAGTCCCACCTAAGCAAGCCAAGCTTTCCGTCTCCCTAAATATAAGCGCAAACTACATGGTTTCTTGTAATAAGGGTCAAGTGAAGTATTGATTGCTCTATTTCTACTTTCAAACGTTGGACACGATGTTCTTACAATCCCTAGGATTTAAAACAGAATCTTCAAAATTTCATCCGCAAAACAAAATAAAAATGCTAGAAAACACGGAACAATATTAAAACAAATTTAAGATATGTTTTAAATTATGTTTTTACAGCTCTTGATCATATACTAAGTAATATCTAGGATGTTTGAGGATTAAAATAAGACAGCTATGTGGAAAAAAAACGGATATCCAACGTTACATTTATGAAAAAATGTTTTAACCCTTATGTAATATATATAGTGATCCTATTTCTTATTCTCTGATCTTCTTGATTCTTGGCAGGAGTAACGACATGTGTCGGTGCTTTTTGGCGTTTAAGCCGTTATTTTGCCGAATTTTATTTGACTCGGTGGCTGCATATTACGCTGGAATAAGAAAAATGTCCAACGACGTTTTTCGTTAACTCAACGACTGAAAGTGAATTTTATAAGAAGATATCATATAGCAGAAAATGAATAAAAAGAGTAAGACAATAATAATATCTAACAAACCTACAAAATATGCATCGTGTGAGTTCAAATATTGCTGATTAAATAAAATCTTCTCTACACGGTCGTTTTTTCAAACGGTAGCCATTTTGTCCAAGTTGATATTTCATTTTTCAAAGTAGTTAACGAGTATTTCTTATTATTGATCAAAACAAAAGTTAGATACACGAAGAGTAAAAATTGCAAAGATTTTTTTCTTATTTACTTTATAGTTGGGTCTTAAAGGAATAAAATGCTTCCACACATTACAAAACGGTAGCCAATTTGTCCAAACGTCTGAAAACGTCTAAAATCCTAAAGACGCTAATTTTCGACGTTATATGTGCGAAAGTTTCAATTAAATGTTCATGATAATTAAAACAAATCGTGTTATGAAATTTTATAAAAGAGGTTGATGATTGCTGCCGAAAAAAGAATAGTGCATGTTGCTATAAACTCCGCCCGATGACATAGGTTCGACACAGGTTAAATTTTGCAATTTTTATTGATCGTTTATGGCTTTTAACGATTTATTTAAAATAGTTGGGAAATGGGGAAAATAACCCAATTACATGAACTTCGTCTAACGTTTGCAAAGACTTAGAGACACCAAGACAGTCCTCTAAATGTAAATTGCGAATTGAAATTTGTGTTACGGAAGTACTCCGAAATAGATCATTTAAAGTCGTCACTTCAGTAAAGTGCAATCACCAAAATTAAGATTAAATACCAGTTCACGGAATGTTTTACTTCGCGATTGGTCCTAATATTCATGTTATAACTGTCGTGATGAAAGTAATTCCTGTACTAGCGAAGCCGGAACTTTTCGTCAATATAAACTTGTGCATGAAATGGAGGTATTTGACAGACGAATCCCAAACAGCGACGAAAACCGTTTCATCGAATTAATTAAAACTTAGGATTATATTTGCCGTTTTCGCGGACGATCCAGGAGTAGATTACTACATTTCAAAATGTATATCAGAAGTTAAACACTATAGATGACTTGGGAAATAGTTCTCAAGCCAAGGTTCAAGTAATTGAAGGGGTTTATTTCGACAACCTATTTGCCAGGGAAAATACAATTCTATTCAAATTTAACCAAGGGTAAAAATGTTCAATTTACTTGCAGAGTGTCAGATATATTTGTATTGGGGTTGAATTAAGATATAGAAATTTTACAATGGCAGATGATATGCATCTTGAAAGTTAAACATCGGTTTCCTATAATAAAAAAATTTATGGAAATCGGTATACATGTACTTCCATCCCATCTTTCCTTCCTACATTATTTGCGACAGTACTGCATTTTTAGTTGAAATAACTTAAAGGGCATTGGGGTGAACATTATTAAATCGATTTCCACAACTCGAGGTTATTTTTGATAAAATGACATCACAAAACGAACAGAACCAGAATCAACCAACAATATAAAAAATCTAATAAAACTTAATATAAACAAAAATTAATCGAAGTCAAAAACCATCTTTGACGCCGCATTTTATGTGTAACGTCGTGTTGTAGGAACATCGTGCCCAACGTTTGAAAGAAGAACTAGAGCAATCAATACTTCAATTCACCTTTATTACAAGAAGCCAAGAAGCTTGCACTAATTTAAAGGGAGATGTGTCAATGCTCATTAATTATTATTCTTCTGAGTCCTTTTTTTATGTTATTCTTCTGGCTCTATAGTTTGTTCACGGTCTATAAATAATTTCATGGGATCAATAAAATATATGAGTTTCTCACTGAAGGTATCCAAAGAAGGTAACCACAGATTTTGCGACGATGCAAATGTTAAACTTTACAATATAAATAAATATCTTTAACCAATGAATGCAATAACAAAAACTATGCAATTAACAAATATCTACTTATTAAGCTTCATGTAAGTTATTTAACAATAAAATACATTAAATATGAAATTTGGAGTTTTACCAAGGGAGCTAATAATAAATTAATAACCCTGTCTGCCACACAACATTTTGGGTACTCTCGACTCCCTCTGGTATATTTCCCCCCCTCTTTTATAATTTACTATGCGGGGGCTTTTCTAATTAATGGGGGCATTATGATGACCTATAGTTGTTAATTTCTGTGTCATTTAGTCTCTTGGCAATCATAATACATATTCTTTTATATGTATCGATGTCGTCATTACGACATAGGTATGTCGTTATAACGACATGTTATGTCGAAATTACGACATAGCGATGTAGTAATAACGACATGTTATGTCGAAATTACGACATGCTATGTCGTTATTACGACATAATTATTTTTTTGAATGGCCCTTATCTGCTTCCGTACTTGCCAATCATAATACATATTCTTTTATAGATAGCGATGTCGTTATTACGACATAGTGATGTCGTTATAACGACAATTACGACATATCGATGTCGTTATAACGACATGTAATGTCGAAATTACGACATAGCGATTTCGTAATAACGACATGTTATGTCGAAATTACGACATGCTATGTCGTAATTACGATATAAAATTTTTTTTTTTGAATGGCCCTTATCGGCTTCCGTATAAACTTGATCAAGCACACTGTCCTGTTAAAATTTTAAGCGATTATTTGATAAAGCTAAAATAGACAGGACTTCAGATGATTTTGTGTTCAGAGCTTTATCGTATTGTAAAAGTACAAACAACTGTAAGCCATGAAAAAAGTATATACAACTATCTTATACTAGGACTAGAGAGATTATAAAAGGGGCTCTTTCGGTTATAGGTTTAAACGCAAAACATTTTAGTACTCATAGTTTTAGGGCAGGCGACTGCTCAGCCGCTAGTAACTCTGGTGTCTCGGACAGATTATTAAAGATTCACGGAAGGTGGAAATCTGATATTGCGAAAGACAGTTACATAAGCGATAATTTGAAAAAACGCTTATTAGTTTCAAAATCTTTAGGTTTATAAGATTTATTACTGCAATTTCTTTCTTTGTACAATCGAGAATGGTCATCGTGCCTAAAGTTCTAAAACTAGTGTTTAGTTATTTATATTATGAATGAGATAAGAAAAAGATTTGGCCGAGGTATATAAGGTTCTGCCTTGAGTTATTTATATTACACATGAGATAAGAAACAGATTGGGCCGAGGTATATAGAAATTATATAGTCTAGTATATAAATAATTTATGTTCGTTTGAACGAAGAGAATTTAGAAAATAAATATATTTATGTACGTGGCGGAAGAATGTTATCGTATGATAATTCTATTAAAATAACAATAGAATTGTAACAGGTTTTATGAACCCGAGTGTATTTAAATACGGTGGACTCGATTTGAAATTTTCGATAAGGGCGTTGACCAATCGCATGTACTCACGTAGTTTTTGTTAGTTATACTTGAGCACATATATATTATTTAAACAGAGGACTTATTCTTTGATGTGGACTGTATTTGCACAATTACAAACCTTTGTAATTTGTGATCATTGGATAAACATGTATTGCAATTATTTGATATTATATAAAAGAGAATGGTCATCGTGCCTGACAAGTTCTAAAACTAGTGTTTAGTTATTTATATTATGAATGAGATAAGAAAAAGATTTGGCCGAGGTATATAAGGTTCTGCCTTGAGTTATTTATATTACAAATGAGATAAGAAACAGATTGGGCCGAGGTATATAGAAATTATATAGTCTAGTATATAAATAATTTATGTTCGTTAGAACGAAGAGAATTTAGAAAATAATTTAATAAAAGTATCCATTGTTCATGGAACCATAAAAAAGACAAAGTCTAGTGAAACCTGTTAGACACATGTCCACAATTAATGTGTTCGTAGATAGAGGATGTTTTTGTGTTCGGTTAAATTGTCCCCTTTTAAAATTGTTATACGATGATGACTGATGTACCCATATTTTGACTATTTTATTAATTGTGACTGTTTATTTAACGCATCATGTAAATATAACGGAATTTGATGAGACTGTAATTAAAGTGAGAGGGTTAGCGCTATAGAACCAGGTTTAATCCACCATTTTCTACATTTGAAAATGCCTGTACCAAGTCAGGAATATGACAGTTCTTGTCCATTCGTTTTTGATGCGTTTTCTTATTTGATTTTGCCATGTGATTATGGACTTTCCTAATTGATTTTCCTCTGAGTTCAGTATTTTTGTGGTTTTACTTTTTGGTAGCGTGGAATTACGTTTGCGTGAATTTGTCCTACGTTTGTGTGAGTAGATTGAATTACTTATTTATATAAAGATAACCATCCTGTTGTGCAAGACATTTGCATATCAAATGTGCGTGTTTAATTGTTAAGACCGTAAACTGTAATTTCAAGTTTGACCACTTATATTTACATAGTGCATATAAAACAAACGTATAGAGAGCTTAAATCTCAATATGCGTGATAACCTTCATTTCTATAAATTTCCCAGTTAAGATTTTTTTTTATGAAAGCCCAAAAAATATATTTGTTTGGTTCCAGTAAAGTATGAATTCAAGTGTTTACAGACTCAAATAAATAGTAAGTTGTCCTCTGAAAGAAATTGTGTTCCAAAGAGCCATTAAACGCCAAAGTTCAATTATGTTACGCAATTATAAATTTTATTTCTTTGCCAAAACCGGGTTCTGCCTTGAGAAATGAAGGACAAAACCGGGGTTGTAAACATTGACCAAACCGGCCTCTTCCATTTTGACATGACCAATTTCTTTTATTCCATACACATAAATACAAGTATCATGAGGTGCTCAAAGTGGCTAGTTTTGCAATCTCCGTATTAATATCTTTCTTTTCATACCTTTCTTCGTGTACAATGAGAACAATTTAACGGGAAATTAAGCAAATTCGAGACAAGGTACACTCAATTTGTCATTTTGACATGCATTTTTACTTATTACTCCGTTAATATAGAACGGTTGTAGAAAGTGTTACACCATACAATATAAAATAGTTATCATAGATGTCACCGTGCTGGATGTTAGATACTATCAAGTTCAAGCATGGTATGCCGGTGTGGTTTAGACACAACCCTCAATTATGAAATCAAATATATAGAATTTATATAGCAGTCTATGTATCAAAACAAATAAGATTAATTCTGAACATCTGCTTTTAAGGCAGTTAAGCTGCCTTATGCGAGCACCCTTGGATTTGTGTGCGTAACCCAATAAATGATGAAATACGTGCCATTGTTATTATCTAGCTGGCTACTATATTATTTTTAACTTATTGGACAGTTTTTTCATACTTTTCATTTTGGATTACAAAAAATATGACCAGAAAAACCTTTAATGGTCGTCGATTTTCTCAAAAGTTTTGAAGTTGCACATAGGAAGTAGAGCACATTAGGAATCCTTATGTAATTTATTATTCCCATGGCTTTTGGCTAAGATGTCAAAGAACAAATGTATGAAATATTTAATCGCCGAAAATCTCTAAAGACAAGTAGTTAAGATTTCCGTAAAATTGCAAAACTCGTAGGAATATTGTTTGTCGTCAATACGTAGTTAACTACGTATATATACGTCAGTAGTCTACTCAACTGATTACGCTGTTGGCGGCAATTTTGAATTAGAAGAAGAAATTTCGTATCTTTTTAATTTGGACGTAGGGGTTTTAAATTAGCGGTGGTCCGAGGTCTGTGACCTTCCACCTTTGCAGTCGGACTTTCTTCTTAATTACTAGCTACGCCCGACGGACATTGAAAGAATATACAAAATAACTTTGCAAACATTTTTACCAAAGTTTCCTAAAAAACGATCTCAAACTAATTTTCATCATTACTATTCATGACAGCGAGGATCAATTTGTTCAACCGCTAGCTTTATACAGAAAATCGCCGATAAATAATGTGTAAATCCGAGTAAAATCCTCGGTAAAATCGTATCTCACTTTCTGTCAAAACAAAAACAACATTGTAAACAAAATGGCTGCCGCGAGATTACAATATCGGATCCGATTCCGGAAGCGGATAAGGATAATCCCAGGTTTCGGGGCTATTAACTAAAAAATTCCAGACAGGTGACAAAATACATCTATGCATGGTAAATAAATATAAACACTAGAATTGAAAATCAAAATTGTGTAAAAGAAAGAAAAAGCAGAAAATATTTTGTACACCAATTTTAATGTCAAAATCCAATACAAGTGAACAGCTAGGAACAGTTTATCTAACAACCAATATGTTCCTGGTAACAGTATACTTTTTTTTTTATCAATGATAAATGTTGGTAATGCATGTTAAATGCTTTTCAAGTTAAACATATTATTGCATTTTCAAGGGGTATTTTTTTCTTCTCAATTTTGATAGGTCAGTTAAAATAGCTGGAAGTTTCTTATTTAGAAAAAAAAAGATGTGGTATGATTGCCAATGAGACAACTATCCACCAGAAACCAAAATGACCAAAACTTGGTAACGGTCAAGATCCCCACCCCTAAACCATATATATTCATGTATGGGACAATATAACAAATCATATGAAATATAGGTGGTGTTCGCGGGGCCACTCTACCCCTTTCTGTTTGAGAATTTATAACTGTTGAGATCCACAATCTTAAACAATATATATTTATGTATGGGACAATATTATCAATCAAATTAATTATAAAGGGGTCCCTATGGTCACTGTACACCTTCATGTTTGATAACTTGGAAAAATTGAGATCATCACCCCTTAACCATATATACTCATTTATGGCACGGCGGGTAAATTATCACGTTGTAATTGGTTTAACGCCGTCACGTGGTGACCCCCTATGTGACCGTAGGGGGGTAGTACGTTTCAAAGGGGGTTTGTGACGCGGTAATGGTAACTTCATATATTAATGCTGTTGTGTTTCGTTGTTTATTTTACAACAAAACGCAGCAGAAAAAGTCTAGCGTGCGATAAATTCGTTATACGGTTAACTACTGCCCCCTACGGATTCGTAGGGGGTCAGTAGCGAACTATATAACTTATAGTATAAGACTATATAACAAATCAAATGAAATATAGGGGAAGTCCCTGTGGCCCTAACCCCTCATGTTTAAGAACTTTGAAACAGTTGGGATCCCCAACTATAAATTAAATGAAATATAGGGGGAGTCCCTGCAGTCTCCTGATTGAGAAATTAGAAACAGTCGAGATCCCCACCTTTAAATTAAACCATATATATATTCATGTATGAGAACTTATCAAATGAAATATAGGGAGAATCCTTAGGGTCACCCTACCCACTCCTGTTTGATAACTTAGAAACTGATGAGATCCCCACCCTTCAACCATAAATATTCATGTATTGGACAATATAACAAATCAAATGAAATATAGGGGAAGTCACTGGGTTCCCCAACCCCTCCTGTTTGAAAACTTGATAACGGTCGAGATCCCCACCTATAAACCATATATATTCATGTATGGGACAATATAAAAAAATCAAATGAAAAATAGGGAAAGTCCCTATGGTCACCCCACACCCTCTTGTGTGTGTTTTCAGAACTTGTAAAAGATTTAGATACCAACGCCTAAACCATATTCATTCCTGTTTTTCATTTCAAAAAGATAAAATGACATACAAGGTCAATCTCATAGGCGACACATATGCATATCACTTTGCTAGACCCTAACACCTGTCATTTTATTCCAAACTTAGACATCATGGACTTGGGGTGAAGGTGGGAGTCATTTACATTTACAAACTCAGTTTTCTTTCCAGGGAAGCAAGTCCATTCATACTTTTACAATCTCTTACTATAGTTAACTTGAACAGACAGTCAACTAATACGAACAATTACGCTCAACTTGAAGAACTGCAATCATTGCAATTTTGTACCACTACTGACTCATGAAAGACTCATGACCATTCTTGGTTATGTGCGTTGCTATTGAAAACCTTGACAAAATATGAATTATTTGCCTTAATGTTTAATTCATTAAAATGAACATAAATGCACATTTATATATGAATTTTTAATGTTTGTTCTTTTAAATCTTTAAAAAAAAGTTGAAGCAACATAGCCACAGGTTTCATAATTATGTTTGCCTTGGTTTTTGGTTAACTGCCTACAGTGCTTACAGCGCTTTGATTTCATTACGGTATGCAAGCGGAAATTCTAGTCGAAGAGCATTTAAAATATTTAGACAAGTCTTGACAAGCTAGCTTGTACTTCGTCTTAGAAGAATTATTCAACTTGACTTTGTCTCGTATTAGACGAAATTATCAACTGAACTTTGAACTCCTCTGGTGAGTCTAATAAACGCCAGATATCTTTGATGATGTGTTTTTCGCGAAATCATACACATGAATCGTGAATATTAAGTGTAAGACGGCAACTCTATGCATACCAAAGATGCTTTACATTTTACAATTTGAAAATTAATCCATTCCTATCAATTTGTGTATGGACATATATACAAGCTATACTTTTATCATATCTAATTATACCCCACGCAACGGCATGCGGAGGGTATAATGATTTTGACCCGTCCGTCCGTCCGTCAGTCCGTCCGTCCGTCCGTCAGTCCTGTGTCTTGTCATCGCACCTCCTCTCAAACCACACAACAGAATTTCACGAAACCTTTTCAGATAATAAGGACATACTATGTAGTTGTGCATATCGACGAGAAATTGCGATTCAATTATTTTTCTAGGAGTTACGCCCCTATGAACTTATTTACTTTAATGTACTTCTGCAACAGTTTTTCATCGCAACTCCTCTCAAACCACACAACAGAATTTCACGAAACCTTTTCAGATAATAAGGACATACTATGTAGTTGTGCATATCGACGGGAAATTGCGATTCAATTTTTTTTCTAGGAGTTACGCCCCTTTGAAATTATTTACTTTAATGTACTACTGCAACAGTTTGTCATCGCAACTCCTCTCAAACCACACAACAGAATTTAACGAAACCTTTTTAGATAATAAGGACATACTATGTAGTTGTGCATATCGACGGGAAATTACGATTTAATTTTTTTTCTAGGAGTTACGCCTCTTTGAACTTATTTACTTTAATGTACTACTGCAACAGTTTGTCATCGCAACTCCTCTCAAACCACACAACAGAATTTCACGAAACCTTTTAGTAATCCCTGTTCCATATCCCAACATGCTGCCATTCAAATTAGGATAAATATGTGAAAGGTAAGCATTTGATTGTGTTCATTTTACTTGCGAAGTGAGATTTTGTTTCTCCAATGACAATATGAAGACGTGGGGTATGTGAGCGTGCTCACAAAGGTTTTTTTAATTATAACACTGTGATACCTTTAATAATGAATTAGAATATAACTCTGAGTTCAGACGTAATTCGAATTCGATTCGCAGTAACTAATTCGAATTAGTTTAATTTGCATTCGAAACGTTTTACATCCTAACGTCCATTCTAATTCGAATTACAATGCGCGTCAAATTCGCTTTACTGTCCAAACGACTATACTTTTAATTCGAATTAACAAAAACGTATTTATAATCAGAATTAGCCAATTCGAATCAATTCGAATTAAAAAAAAGAAGAGTGCGTGTACGCGATTAGCCAATTCGATTCGCATTCGATTCGAATTCAATTCGAATTTAATGTCCGTGTGAACGAGGCATTATACTCTGTTGTTGTTTTGCATTCAGACTCATAAACAGAAACAAACTGACAATGCAAAACACAACAAAGAATTTAAAGACTGAGCATTATGGAGTCCATCAAAACTGATTCCAGGTGCTCCAGAGGGGTAAGCATAGGAATCTTCAATTTAAAAAACAGTTTCAAAGGTTTTAGTGCATGTACTTACTGCGAAAATCTTCTCCAAGAACTTTAAAATCTGTGTCAAGTTTCTTAATCTTTTGACCCATAGTACTAAGAGATCCTTTAAACATATCAAGTGTCTTTTTGTTGTCATTTTCAAATTTCTTTTCAATGTCTATCAAATCAGTGTCAAGTTTCTTGATCTTTTGGCCCATGGTGTTAACAGTGTCTTTTAAATCAGTGTCAAGTTTCTTGATCTTTTGGCCCATTGTGTTTACAGTGTCTTTAAACGTGCCCAGTAACTTTTTATTGTCTTCTTCTAGTTTATTAGAAGCATTTCCAATATGTTCCTGTACATCTGTCAATGCTTTCCTTGATTTATCAAAGTCTTCCTTGGCCTCATTAGAAAGACAGGTTTGACCAGCGGCATGTTTGATAACAACAGCCAGTAAAGTAAACTGGACTACAAACTGCATAGTTTTTAACAATCTTCAAAAGAACGTAATCATTCATTTAATATTTCTATCTTAACAAGTACTAGTATATGTTTTGATTGTCATTTATTTATTCGTGTAGAGATAGCGCGAATACAAAATTCCAATACTGTATCTATGATGAGATCATTCACTAACGTGCTATCACTATTTAAGGGTTTAATTGTTATGTGTGCTATTGTGCATTAGCGAAACATTTCAGTGGAAATGTTGTGTAACTAGCTGCTTTCCAGCTAAATTAGCATCTTATAAATAGCGCTCCATTCATACAACACGTAAAACAAAATTAATGAAGAAAGATTAACATATTAGAAATAAAGTTAAAAAAAAATAGGATACATAGCAATCAGACAGCAATCCATCAAAAGGCATTTAGAATGTACCTCATTATCAGAAGTAAATATAATATAGTATGTCAGCGAAGTAATCGTTCCAATCTAAACTATTGTTACAATATTGACAACACGTTAAAAAATAATTAAGGAAATTTACGCAAAGTCAACTTCTTCTTAAGTATTTGGAGCATTTGTTTATCAAAAAGTTCATATGTCATTTCAGAGATGACCAAAGATGTCGGCAGATGTGCAATGGTTGACATATTTTATAATTGCACATACAGCTTTAATTCAATAGAGCCATACAGAAAGGCAACATAGTTGAAATTGCAGTAACAAATAAATTTCTGTGATCGAATAACCTAATAAATCAACTAAGACCATTGCTTAAGAAAGATACCCCTCTGAAGCACCTGGGAGTTTTTGGTAGAATGCATGTTTCTGAGTCCATGTTTTGCCAATCAATTGAAATTAATGACTTCATATTTAATTAAATTTAAAGTCCTTTATGACATGGGAAAAATCAAAAGCTCAAACACATCATACGAATAGAAAACAACTGTCATATTCCTGACACATAAATTTAAAAGGTTGACTTTCTATGTCAGAAGAGGGTTGGATAATTCAATTTTAATAATTGACTTTGTATCTTACAAGAGGACTACAGTAATCAATACAAATTCATCCAGTACTAGAATAAGAAAGGTTCATGACACGACAACTTATCGTATGAATTATAACTGTTTTATTAATGAGCATTTTAATAAAATTTGGTTTAGTTTCCAAAAATATCTATGACTGTTTATACCATTTTCTTTATAAATCAATAGTACACTTTAAACCAATGTTGTGTCGTCAGCCTATTCATTTACCGTTCCTTTCTCTGTTGATAACATGAACTCACCAAATGATATTCATTTAATACTAGTAATTTGTTAGGGCCCTGTATAGCTTGCTTTTCGGTGTGAGCCAAAGCTCCGTGTTAAAGACAGTACCTTGACCTATAATAGTTTACTTTTAAATATTGTGACATGGATGGAGAGTTGTCTCATTGGCACACATACCACATCATCCTATCCAGTCTATGGAAGAAGCGTATCGATAAAAACTGTTCTTATATCACATAGCGATATTGTCTAATATCAATTGTAAATATGCAGACATTCCATGCGGAAAATGTTGTTTTCGGCAACGAAAAATTAAGAAAATACTAACTTTAAAACTTATTGTTCAAATATAAACAACAATTGAGTCTAAATATACATTCAGAAGTTAGTTAGAAGCTAAAGTTTATGTCCGTGTAAAAATTGAAGTGCTGTGTTTTTCTTATATACATAAATAAACAATGCAATACTTTTAAAATATCAATGCGATACTTTTAAAATATCATAGTGGTGTTTTTGATATATCAATATTAGTACTTATTATTATTTTAATATTTGACTGCTGTTCCCATATTTTGACAATTTTACCCATTACGTCTGTTTTGTTTACGCATCGTTGTAAATATGACAGAATTTGATGAGACTGTCATACATGTGAGAGGTTTAGGTCTATAAAACCAGGTTCAATCCACCATTTTCAAAATTTATAAATGCCAGTACCGATGGGGTTTAATAAACAATGTCGTAATCAAATAGCTAAGTATATATCAAAATTATTGTTCACATATATAACATTTTTAGCAAATTTTATAATGAACGCACCGAAATAATATATATCTGATATGCTCGCAATGCATGCATGGAAGACTTTCTTTATCATGATAACACTGAAACTAACTTATGACAAAGATGAATCATACTGTCCTCGTTCAGATCGATTCGACAAAATCTGACCTGTACTTTTGAATCTCCTTTTTTTTGGTACAAATTAGACCGTTGGTTTTCCTGTTTGAATGGTTTAACACTAGTATTTTTTTTGTTCCTATAGAGCGTGGTGTTCTGTTCGCTGTGAGCCAAGGCTCCGTGTTTAAGGCCCTACTTTGATCTATAATGGTTTACTTGAAACAAATTTTTATACTTTGTTGGAAAATTGTCTCATTCGAACTCATGCACCATCTTCTTATATCTATAAATCTTTCCTCTCATACATAACTGCTTTCCAGTCCTCCAAAAACGTCATTTGGGTGCTGAATCTTTTGTTCAGTGCAATATGAACTAGCACACTTCTAAAGCTTTAACGATAACGACAGTTATGATGTTACAAGAATGATTACGTCAATAAAAATACCAAATAAACAACACTGAAAGATCTAAATTTATAAATGCTAGTACCGATGGGGTTTTATAAACAATGTCGTAATCAAATAGCTAAGTATATATCAAAATTATTGTTCACATATATAACATTTTTAGCAAATTTTATAATGAACGCACTGAAATAATATATATCTGATATGCTCGCAATGCATGCATGGAAGACTTTCTTTATCATGATAACACTGAAACTAACTTGTGACAAAGATGAATCATACTGTCCTCGTTCAGATCGATTCGACAAAATCTGACCTGTACTTTTGAATCTCCTTTTTTTGTACAAATTAGACCGTTGGTTTTCCTGTTTGAATGGTTTAACACTAGTATTTTTTTTGTGTTCCTATAGAGCGTGGTGTTCTGTTCGCTGTGAGCCAAGGCTCCGTGTTACTTTGATCTATAATGGTTTACTTGAAACAAATTTTTATACTTAGTTGGAAAATTGTCTCATTCGAACTCATGCACCATCTTCTTATATCTATAAATCTTTCCTCTTATACATAACTGCTTTCCATTCCTCCAAAAACGTCATTTGGGTGCTGAATCTTTTGTACAGTGCAATATGAACTAGCACACTTCTAAAGCTTTAACGATAACGACAGTTATGATGTTACAAGAATGATTACGTCAATAAAAATACCAAATAAACAACACTGAAAGATCTAAATTTATAATTCTAGTATGACGTGCTTCTTTCGCTTTATAAACAACACTGTGACAAAATTCTCGATATATCTATACTTAGCGCAGACTCAGAGGTATACATAATAATGGCTGTTACAATATACTTCCCACGTAAATCTACATGTATTGGAACCTATTTGCAGACCCTTTGCCGATTTTATTGTTTTGAAAAGTGCAATTAAAAAAAAGAAAAAATAACTGTTATTCTTATTTGGTTGCATAATAAAAAGAAGTAATGCACAAGAGCTCGGAGAAATCAACAGGATAAAATTCGAATATCACGGCCCAATCCATGTGTAAATTTCCAGCAATCTATGGCTTCCATGAATTATTTCTTAAATATAGAAAAGATGTGTACACATTTGGATTCGAGCGTCACTGATGAGTCTTTTGTAGACGAAACGCGCGTTTGGCGTATATACAAAATTTAGTCCTGGTATCTATGATAAGTTTATTTCTAACGTCAACAGACATTTACATCTTATTGATTTGTTTTCTAAACATTTTTTTTAGTATTCATTGAAGAAATGAATTAATAACAAGCGATACGGATTATTATTTTGCATTAAGAAATGTTGGCGTATTCATACGATCGGTTACTAGTCAAAAACTAAGGTCAAATCTCTGTGGCAACAATACATCGGAATGTCCTCTCGGTCGTCGCGATGTAAAAAAATTAACAGTACCAATTGTCCTGCACCAGATGCGTATTTCGACAATACATGTCTCTTCAGTGATGCTCGTAGCCAAAATATTTGAAATCCAAAGCTTATATAAAAGATGGAGAGCTATAATCCAAAAGGTCCAAAAAGTATAGCTAAATCCGCAAAAGAGCGTCCACGCGGCGAGCTGATTATATATTAGAGAATTGATAAGAAGTAGTGGATTCGTAAACGTTTATCAATTCTCTAGCTTAACCCATTCCTATTAAAACGACTATCTGTTTCATGATCTTACAATGAATCAACTGAATTTCATGAAAATATTTCCGTATTTTGTCTTTTTTATTGTCTAATAGCTGGAACTGACTAGATCCACACGGTTCACATTTATATTATACTTAATATAAGTTCAATTTAACTGAAAGGTGTAGTTATCTTCCCTTTTTGTGACCAGATTTTGTATTTGTATAAAATGATCAATTCATTCAATGTTGAATATTTACAAATAATTTATATTGATTAGATTTTAGTATTTATAATTCATTCAAAGAGACATATAACTAATATATGGATTTTTTAAAATCTTTTTTGGAAAGTTATTTTTTTTTTAATTACCAACATTTAAAAACCTTTAATATTTATATATATATAGTATTTGGCAATTTAGAACACACGATGTATAGCCAGTCAAGGTCGTTAAAAACTTCCAGTTGTTGAACACACGTTCAATAATAAAGATTAAAAAAAAACACACATTCTAAATTACTAAAAATATTCACATTGACACCACTTCACTAGTTGTTGACAAAATAGATACTATGATTGGTCATAATTGAAATATTATATATACGTTTTGTTTAAACTGGTTCCCTTTCATTTTGTTTCAATTTTTTTTAACGTTTTTGCATTTGTCATCCATCGTCAATCAGTTAATGAACTAGTATTATTTGTGGTACGCATCCTAAAACCCAAGCAGAATTGCTTTTGCTTCAAATGTACAATATATAATGATGTCAATTTTGCATTGTGTCATTTTTAAAAGTTGTTCAAAGCCGTGATCGTCTAGTCGTTGGCACCGAAAGATAAAAATGTGATATAAATAGTGCCAAGTTCAAGCCCAGTACCCGGAATTATTTTATTTTTGTAATGTTTTTCTCTACCAAAATATTGTTTTTAATCTTAGAGGTATCTATATTACATTTTTACTCTAAAGTTGACGATTTTGTTTCTGGTTTCACAGTCAAAGAAATAGTTTTACAGTCGTATTTAATCACACTGTATTCACATAAGAGTCAGTTAAATGATGTTTATTTGGACCATTTATAATCAAACAAATGTTAAGTGATCATGAGTATGATATCATTATAATCATAAAACCAAAAGATGATGAAAAGGGGAAAGACGTTGTACCTTAAAACGGATAAGTGTAGTGTGTACCTGGATGTTTATTTATCAAGGAATTGTACTAGAAAGTAATAGCTACAGTTCCTTGATTTCATAGTGTTTATATATTTCATTAGATAAAAAAAAAGACAGAAATACAGTTTATTGACATGCATTGACAGATATACGCTATAAGAGTGATATTCAAATAACAATTTATATCCGAACTCATGGTCTAGTGGTATCATGCATAGACTACAGACTTAACAGTCGAAATACGCCCGAGTTCGAACATAAATTAGTCACTCGTTTTTGAGAGGACAAAATGATTTAGTTAAAAAAAATGATAGAAGTTATCTTAATAAGTTAACATGGTGGTCAGTGGATTCTTGAAAAATAATCCACCGTTAGAACAATAGACTGACGTCAGAGAGATGGGTTAAGTTCATAGAGATATCGATTTTCCATCGGGGAATGTCTTTGATATTATACAATTATTGACTTTTGATGAGGTTGATACAATGATTTATCTACCCAGAGATGTGATATTCACCAAGGCCAACGGCCGAGGTGAATATCACATATCTGGGTAGATAAATCATTGTATCAACTGATATCAAAAGTCAACAATTGCTTTATTATATGACTCTTTAGTTTTCAGTGTCATTTTAATATTTTTTAGATTGTGAAATATATCCTTGGTTAGATGGTATTCAGGTAGATTTTTCTCTCGTAAATAAGATTTAAATGTCCTCCCGCTAGAATCTGTTGATCGGCGAGTATTTGAAGAATCCTTTTCTATCAAAATCTTCTTAATTTCCTTATTATTTAACGATGGAAAGCGTTTTTCAGTAGCTACTTCTTCTGCTCCAGCCATATTTTGTTGCCGGAAACATGTAACTGTCGTATGTGAGATCGAAACGATTTTATGTCGAGAGCGCTGATTGGTTGATATGCATTCGGTCGTCCAATTAAAAACCATTTTATTTATACATCCCTTAAAAGCTAACAAGAATTCCCCGTTTCTATATTTAGGTACACGGACGCTGTTCCAAATCTTATATTAACCTCTCGTGATTTTTGCCGCGGTGAATATAACGTTTTATCAAAGAGGATTTCCTATGCTTTTAGCCAATGAGAAAACAGAAAATTTATAGTCATATAATAAACAAAAATAACTGTTTTTCTTCTCAATATTTTTTTCTATGTTGATAATAAATACATTTTCTGTTTCACAAGATTTTTGATTTTCGTTCTATCTGAAGTTGTTCAATTTATAGTCTGAGGCTACTCAGTTGGTATCTTCAAAGTTCGGGACATCGGCATTTGTACATTTTAATTTGTTTGGAATATTTATTTTACCATTTGAATATTTTTTTGTTATTTGGAGCTGTATTGGATTGGATTGTTTGAATGAAAGTTTCTTTTTCTTTTAAGTAATGACATTTTTTGTTTATTTCGATATTACCCATGTGGATAGGCTATAGCAGTGTTACCTCAAGGGCGGATCCAGCCGTTTCTTAAGGGGGGTTCCAAACCCAGGATAAATAGGGGTTCCATACCCAGGATAAATGGGGGTTCAACCATATATCCTCATTCACATGCATTAATCGGCAAAAAAAATTGAGTTTCAAACCCCCGGTACCCCCCCCCCCCCCCCCCCCCAACCCCCCGGATCCGGCACTGGACCTTTATTAGAATCTAATAGGTCGGTAGACTATTTACAACCGCATTAAAATTTCGCCATTGCATCATCACTTCAAATAGAATTAGCCGGTTAAAGCATGTGATTGCAAAACAATAGACTGAACAGGTTGTTAACACTTTCAACTATGAATAGGGTCAAGCAACATTTTCGAAATGATAAGTCCATGTAAGCGTTAATTTTGTTACAGATACGAAATTTTAGTGATATTGATCCTAAAACATTAAGCCGGTCATGAACTAAGACTGTGAATTATATTTGCGGTTTTCTTGACATGCATTGTGACGTTTCATCGTATTCATTTTATATTAGAAAACTATAGCAGTTATATTAGAACAGTATCGCATTCATAATTTTTTTATATTAAAAAAGGACCGCTATGATATAAAACAAACATCGCATTGATATAAGATAATATAGCAGTATCTTTGACTTATAGGTGATTTTGGCTTAGTAAACAATTGAATTCAACTCAATTGCATTCCACTGAATTTGCTACGTGATATTTATTGAATTGTACACCTACAAATGATAAATCTTGCATTTATGTTTCATTTATTCAAGAATTCAATTTTCTCGTTTAAATACACCTTGCTTGTTATTAAATAAAATAATTAATGGAAATTATACAGCAGATGTATGTCGTGTTAAATTTCATCCTGTTTTAAAAAAAGAGTAATTACTTAATACCGATAAATCTGCCTTTCTTCGTACAATTGCTAACATTCGTCTGAAATTTCCAACAATGCAACTCGTTGATATAAGACAATATCGCTCGTTGATATAAGAAAAGTTTTCAATCGAATCGCTTCTTCAATCGACTGCTATCTATAATACGGTTTATCGCTTTTATAAGATAAACCAATTTAATTAAAGAGAAATGATTATTGCCTCATTCGGATCCGGTTCTTGTTTCCCGCCAATCAACGTCACATGACTCGTCAGCATTACATTGCACTAGCCAATCTTGTAGATATGTAAAAGTTTCAAAAAATGCAATCGTAAAATATCTTTGACATCCGCATATCATATTCTAATATTTTGAAATGAAACTATCGTAGAGACAAGACAATTCTCCAAGAAAGGATTTTCATTTGCAAGGGTCAGCAAACGACGATATTAAAAGGTAAACCGAACTATCACCACACGATCCGATGCCATCAACCGAGTCATCAACACGAGGAACACATCCAGCTTCTTTCGACATGTTTATGTTTGTGAGATTATTAGAACAATTTAATAATGTATCTTCGCCATAAAAGTTATACAATGCTCGAATGACAGGGACAGCTTCCAATTTGTCAGTGGCTCATTGACCGGTGATCAATTTAATGGCAGAACAAGATCTTCACACCAGGAGCCCCCGTTTAGAATTCCACACAGCACAAGATGCACTTACAAGTAAGGAATACACGATTTAAAAGAAGGAAAACCACTGATCCAAAGAATTCACTACCTGTTTCCAGCGGTTTGCAGATTTCGTCAAGCTTTAACCTCGGTATGTTGAATTTATATATATAAAAAAAAAAAAAAAAGTTGATGTTTTGTGGTGTATAATTATTCTAATTGATATTTATCTCATTAGGAATAAGATAATCTGATGGTGATAAGATAAGATTACTGAAAGGATTATTTATTATTATAATTTGATGTCATATATTTAATTCGTGGCCTTTTTTACATGTCTGCTTTAATGTACATAAATTATATAACCATGCAGTCGTTTTGAAGACGCACCTTATTACACACAAGATACACACGAGGGCAATAAGTGCAAATTCCTCATCTTTATTTACTTTATAGATTCTACCACTATTATACACAATTTTACACTATGTGTTAGATGGCTCAGCTGACGTGTAATTATATGAGAGTTAGAAGAGAAATTTTGTGGCGGATGACGCGATAGTTTTAGATTAAATCCATCAGAGTCGATGGCTTAGATTAAAATATTTACAAGTGGAAATCCTTTGAACATGTACAGTCTTATATATTTCCTAAACTGTTTGATACACTTAAATCGGCATTAGCCATTACTATATAAAAAAAAAAATGTACATAAATTATGCCTACTGTTTTCTCGTTTGACTTGTTTAACATTTTTCTTTTTGGTTTTTAATTACACTTTAATGCAGTATCATGGGCTCTGCTCATTGTTGAATGCAGTACAATGACTTCGTTTAATGCAGTATGGGCACTGCTCATTGTTGTAGGCAGAAAAGTGACTAAATGTTATTAATGCGACTTGGGCTCTGCTCATGGTTGACGGCAGTACACTGACTTATTGTTATTAATGCAGTATATGGGCCCTGCTCGTAAATGAAGGCAGAAAAGTGACTAATTATAGTTAATGTGGCATGGGCTCTGCTCATAAATGAAGGCAGAAAAGTGACTACTAATAATTATAGTTAATGTGGCATGGGCTCTGCTCATTGTTGAAGGCAGTAAAATGACTTTTTGTTATTATTTTATTTGCCGTTTGTTCTACTGTGAAGAGTTGTCTAATTGAATCATACCAATTCTATTTACACGAGGGAGCTTCTCAGTTACATGTATATATTTATACTTTTCAATTTGCGTTTATTTTCTTGTTAGCTTGCTTGTTTTAATTTTTGCATGTTTGCCTAGCTATTTACATTATGCATGTGTTCCTGTTGTAAAATATGCTTATATTAAATTTGATATTTGATTTTGATATGAAATATCACGTCAGTTGAACTTGTGAGAGATTTGCAGAGCTCATGTTTACGTTGTTGAATCCTACATACCAAGCCAGACCCTAAATTTTATAGTTCATATAGTGATACAAGCAAATATAGTTATACAAGCAATAGTCTGTATAGGTTTCAAATAGCTTACTTATGCTCATGGACAGGACAATTAGTTTACCAACAAGTCAACTTAGAGAAAATAAGAGAATTATGTGCACTATTCACACAATTATCAAATTACTTTATAACTCACGAAGCAGCAGACAGAGCATGGTACTCAACATCCTCTATACTTTGAAGTGCGATAATGTTATTGTATATATACACATGATACATGTACAAAATGTACATGTATTGTTTAGATTATTTTTGATTGTCTTATCTAACTCAGATATGTGAACATTGATGTTTTAATACGTTTGTATTTTACTATCATATTTATTTTACATGTCGGCACGAACTATGGGCTTTCCCACATCTATTTTTAGAAACAAAACAAATATGCGGTATATAAGTTACTGTTAAGGACTTTTACAAACGAACACGCATATTATCCAGATGGGAAACTCGATGAATTTTTAAATTTATTTCAAATACTCTTGATCTATTTCCTTCTATCAAAGGGAACATTTAGCATTCTTATCTAGAAGCTGATGGACACAATCTTTTTAATTCTAGTCGGAATAAATCAACTATCCATTACTTAAAGTAATACCATGGAATTTTACTCTAGCACCTCGTTCTTTTAGGTCACAAAATATATTCGACGCAAAACTATTCAAGATAGAACTTTCCAAAAACACGTATTCGAATTGTTAAGTACTACTAGGAATGCATGGGGTAGCCAATTTAGTACAGGAAACGCCTAGTTCTTTTAGGTCACAAAATATATTCGACGTAAAACTATTCAAGTTTGAACTTTCCAAAAAAGCGGCACATACTGCTTAGCTGTATCCGAATTTTAAGTACTACTAGGAATGCATGTGATTGCCAATTTTAGTCATGTTAGAACAGGATATGTGGTACTTTCTATGTATTTTTTTTTTTTTTTTGTGTACGTTCTACTCCCTTGGTTTCTAAAATATTGGTCACGTTACTTGTTTAAAATTAATATATAGATCAGCCTATACAAATGTACACGACTTTGAAGGAGTGTCTAGGATAGCACTTATTATATATACAGGTAATGTATTTTCGTAAACTTTGTAGAGGATAATAAAATTGAAAATGGAAAACTAATATTAGTGCATATTACAGATTAACAAAGCAATTGAGTAGATTCATGGCATACCACCATCTTGCATTGTACTTTTGCAGTGACCAATCAATCTAGTTATTACCCAAATCTCCGAATGTATACACAGATGTTCAGTTTTATTGATTATACTGTTTATTTTTATGAAGAAACTTCCTGATTTATCGCATTATATCTCTTAGAAATATTTAACAAGTTCCAAACATATGTGCTTTAGAATACATTTTGTTCAACTAAGCCGGTTAAGGCGAGATAACTCTTTTAGTAAACCCATTGGTAATTCATGATCGGTTTATCAGTGGATGTATTACTGCTAAAACAATGCGTTTTATGATGATATATATATATATATAACATGGTTAATACAACGAAAGAAGTGATATCTTCAAAAACAGCACCTTTATAACAAAGCTATTACAAAAGGAAAAATATGATTGTCTAAGATTCAAACATATTAACAAAGAATAATGCCTTCTTAGCTAGTTCACCTAAATGGACCTTTAGGTTGTAGGAAAAAGGGGGGGGGGATTCTGGTGAGTGTGTATAGACACACTCAAGTGGCAAGATTAAGGGGTTATGATCGTTTCCCGTAATTGTACGTCGGATCATATTAGGTTTTTACTTTCCTGCGGTACCGCAGGAAGTTCTGTTGAGACCATCTCATGTCTACCCTGAGTGGCCGGTTCTGAATTGGTACCAGTTCGAGCTTGACTGTTAATGATACATAGTATGGCCTATGTATTCAGTGTTTTATAATATAAAAAATGTTAATCTTTACTCCCCTGAAACCAGGGGGTGATGCGAATAAGACCCGACGTATTTGGGGATCATAACCCTCGTTCTCTTTAGAATTTAACCTGGAGGAACTTGAGCATCCATTGCTACCAATGGTGCACAGATTTGTCAGTTAAAACTAGCATGTCGGCATTCTGTAATCATGTCAGACCTCGTCATTCTAAGTGAACTGTGGCCGTTATTTCCGCAATAGTTATTTGTTTGTTATGTTTTTGCCTAAAAATGGATTCTGTGATTAATACGGTTTATCGCTTTTATAAGATAAACCAATTTAATTAAAGAGAAATGATTATTGCCTCATTCGGATCCGGTTCTTGTTTCCCGCCAATCAACGTCACATGACTCGTCAGCATTACATTGCACTAGCCAATCTTGTAGATATGTAAAAGTTTCAACAACCCACCCACCTCCCCTTGCAATCTGCCATCTAATAACAATTCTTGTGTCTGCTGCTGTTTTATTTATATTTTCAGAATGACCAGAACATGCCGGATTCATAACTTTTTGGACAAAACAGAGGAGACAATCAAGCCGATGGATTTGCTAGCTGAATGATACGTTCGAGAACTATAATTATTATGTCAATGCTAATTTTCATGAATGGCTACCACCTTTATCTAAATATTTAGACACAGTCAGTGTGAAAATGGAATTACCATTACCTGGTATTAGTTCTTCGCCTAGATGCATTTAACTTTTGACTTTATTGGATAAAAATCATGCAGCATTTATTTTAATTACTCGATTCTAATTGTTCATTGTTTTGTAATAAAATCATTCGTCACAGTCAAAAAGGATGTCGGGATCTGGCAAGATTAAGGGGTTATGATCGTTTCCCGTAATTGTACGTCGGATCATATTAGGTTTTTACTTTCCTGCGGTACCGCAGGAAGTTCTGTTGAGACCATCTCATGTCTACCCTGAGTGGCCGGTTCTGAATTGGTACCAGTTCGAGCTTGACTGTTAATGATACATAGTATGGCCTATGTATTCAGTGTTTTATAATATAAAAAATGTTAATCTTTACTCCCCTGAAACCAGGGGGTGATGCGAATAAGACCCGACGTATTTGGGGATCATAACCCTCGTTCTCTTTAGAATTTAACCTGGAGGAACTTGAGCATCCATTGCTACCAATGGTGCACAGATTTGTCAGTTAAAACTAGCATGTCGGCATTCTGTAATCATGTCAGACCTCGTCATTCTAAGTGAACTGTGGCCGTTATTTCCACAATAGTTATTTGTTTGTTATGTTTTTGCCTAAAAATGGATTCTGTGATTAATCTTAATTATTATCATTAATACATATTGACCCATCTCTGCAAGTGAAATAAATAATGAACCAATGATATTTTAAATATTTGTTATTCTTTATACATGTATGGTTTATTTTCAGTTAATGATATAATTTAGATAAAACATAAATTATCGGTATCAATATACAAAAAAGAATTATATTTCGATTCTTACCGTTTTGTTGATTCAGCTAAAATCCTTCGATTTCTAAATGTTTTCTAAAATTTAGATAAAAATATAATAATTAACTGCGTATATCAAAATAAGTCGGATAGTTCTGGCTGCCTATCACAACTTTAAGAATGAGGAAAGAGGTTGCGTGTTCATTATAAGTATCATAACAATAAATTTTGATATATTCCTTGTTAAGATAGTGTTTAACCAATGGCCAATTAAATTAGTAATTAATTGACATTTCTTGATAGCACCTTCTCAACATTCTGTAATCTAATCGATTGGGGTATAAGGACAGCTTACGCCCTGTCTACACGTGATTGTCTTTTGATTTGTCTGATAAAATGAACAAAATGATTTAATGTTATCATTTAACCTTAGTAAAAAACTAAGATAAGAAACAAGTCGTGTTTTAAGTTTTGGACACGGACCTCACAGTACTTAATGTATATAGGGAGCAGAGCATAACACACAAGTGTCGTGTAATACAGGAATAGCAGTTATGTATCTGAACAGTTATGTATCTGAATAGTTACCACCGTCAAAGGAGAGGAGTTTTAAGTACTCGCGTACATTTATCTCGTTTTCTTTCCTTTACAGTATTCGTCGACATTGTACAAAGATATAACTGTCCACATTATAGCATATACATAAGAATCTGTGGATAATTTTCATTTATAAGGCCATGGAAAATCTTACATTTTTAAGAACATTTACTGATTTCAGCAACAAGTACTCAGAAACTGGTCTTTTCAAATTTATTGAGTTGATGTACTTATATTTCAACAAACAGTCTGTATTACAACAGGTATTAATTGTCCACCTCTTAGGCAAACATGTTTTAAATTAACAAAGGAAGAATTCATATCCGAAGAAAAAAGCACATTTCATAACTTTCACGCATATTAATTGACGTTGCTCTGTTGACTAATAACCCTTATTTAAGTGTGTGCTTGCATAAAATATGTCCAATTTTGTATATGCATGTTTAAAGTCAGATGGCTGTAATTCAGCGATTGTCGTTTGTAGCTGTTTATCATGTTTCTTCGTTGTTTTCTTTTAAAAATCAGGTCGTTACTTTTCTCGTTTGAATTGATTTACATTCGGGGCATTTTATAGTTTACTATGCATTTTTTTTTCATAGTGGAGGCCGCACAGTGACTCATAGTTTTAATATCTATTGAGTTTGGTCTGCCGTAGAGAGTAGTCTCATTTGGCAATGGTGCCATATCTTCCTTTTCAATATTTACAATTTAACGTAATGTGATTTCAAAGGCCCTTAAAACCAGTATGAAAAAGTGGTTGCTGCTTGTATTAGTATGTCCAAAAATGTATACCAAGATAAAGAGTTATCTGCTTCTTTAAATGGTAAGATGATAAAATATAAACTGGCATAAACAGGCATGTTATATATAGTTAAATTGAAGTTTTGCATGTTTTATAAACTTATTCAAGTTCATAGAAAAACTGAAGTTATGGTAGGAAAACTAATGTTAAAATATAGATATATGTGGCGCACAGACAATAAAATCACAGGATTTGGTTTTATGTTTTCGTAGAGGAAAAAAAGGAAATACACAGTGTCTTGGTTCTTTGGTTAAGTCCGGTAAGCTAGCCTAAAACTTTCTACTGTCGATTGAGTTCTTTATTCTAATATATTTTTAAAACGTATAACGATTTTTTTTCTGTTAAGACGTAACATTGCTGACTCATTGGAAAGATTCAAAGACCTAAAGGGTCTTTGTCTACATAGTTAATATACAGTAAAATGTTTTTTGAATCCCTAATTCGGGGTTTGTGTTTTAGATTTGCTGTCTTATTAATATAAACAGAACATAAATATCCAAACATTTTCAGCATAAAAAAGAAGACTAGAGCTAGCACTTCGAAACTCGATATTTACCAAGAAAGATACCTTGCCAACCACTGACAGGATTTTAAATTGGAAACAGGCGTTGTTATATTAAAGTATGTCTTTCTATGTTGTTATATTACGCTATTGTTTCAGATAAGGGTAAAGGTTTGTTACCACTAAAACGTTTAAACCCATTGCAATTAGTTGAAGTCAGGATTCTACTAGTTCAAAACTGGATCCTCATTGCGCCAGTTCATTTTTACAATTTTAAAAATAGAGGCAATTGTAGGGATAACGTGATGCCAATTTAGCTCTTGAAAACTGATATATTTATCCACATAGCACCATTACGATCCTTATATGCCAGTTGTATTTGAAAAGACAAATGAATCTACTAGCTAATGAGCATTTCTTAATGTACTTGTTTGCACTCGGTCATTCATGCATTCATGTCGGGTTCTTTGATAGCTAACATAACGATATGAGTTTTTTCTCAATGTATCAGTCATTACGGTGATTATAATTGCTGTTATCCAAGTCATTTGATAATTGTGCATGTACCACGTCCTTTTTGTTTTATTATATTAAAGATAAAACGCAAAAAGGGCACACTGTTTTTCGTAAATAACGTATTTCATGAGGAGGAAAGACAAAAAATATCACTCCGTACATTTTATGGACACCATCGCGAATTGGTTGATGTATACGATGTGTTTGTGTCTTCACTAGCTAATGGCATTTTTATACCACGACTACGATTGTGGTTTTACATCTATATCGTCTGTATTATATGTACCGAACCTGACCTATTCCCAAATATGACTGTTATACAAAGTTTTAATTTGCTATACGACGTTCTCAGTATTTTGTAAATCCCACATTGAGGTATTTGTTTTTTATGTTTCTGTTATTGATTCGGTTGAATAATGTGTTATGGCTTACCGTTTGCTGTCAAAATAATCATTATAGTGCCTTCCATTACCATTATTGTCATGTACATTGTTTTGAAATTGTGAAAATATTTGTTCGAGATGGCATGTAAGTTAAGACCTGTTGGTGACCTTCTGCTGTTGTATTTTTCTATGGTCGGGTTGTTGTCTTTTTGATACATTCCCCATTTCCATTCTCAATTTTATACTAGTCCATAAGCGTTTCAATGTTTGTGATATCCCATGGTGTCAGTCGTAGATGGAATTTGTTCGTTGGTCTTCTTCGGTTTGTATGTGTGTTGTCATTTTAACCAAAATCTTTAACATTGTCATAAACCGGGAATTGCCTTGCCATGAAGCCAGGTTCAACCCACCCTTTAAAGCCAAACAAGTAAAAAATTGGTGAGCACTGAAGACCCAAAATTCAAAAAATGGTGCCAAATACAGCTAAGGTAATCTATGCATGAGATAAGAATATCCTTAGTATTTCGAGCAATTTATACTTTTGTAAACAGGAAATTTATAACAATTACCATATAATTGATATTCATGTCAACACCAAAGTGCTGACTACTGGGCTAAAAGGCAGGCAATATCAAGGTCACATTCAAACTCAAGGAAAAACAGCAAACGCTGTGGTCAAATACAAGAGACAACGAAAAGACACACATCCACATAAAACGTCATAAAAAAACCAGAAAGACTAGACAACACGAACAAAAACAAAAATATGACAAAGTGATGCCGGAAATACATATCCGACGACAAAAATAATAAGAATGATATCAAGAAGGAAATTTGAATTGAGCTCCGCAATGTTTTTTATTACAATGATTTGTATGTCAATTTTTTAGATTCGAGGGTCACTGACTATTCTTTTGCAGATAAAAACGAAACCAAATTATAAGCCCTGGTATTTTTTATGTGTTCCTTTAACATGTTTAAACAGTCAACAACAGACTATTGTTTCTATAATACGAAGTGGTCTTAATCGTCCAGAAATGAATTTAAAATATTCACTGCGTGTATGCATATAATGAACGATGTATATTGATACATGTATATGCAATAACGCATGCGTTGTATCTTTCGTTTCAATAATACATGGTGAGGATCCTGTCATTATGTTTAATCCCGCTACATTTCCAACTTGTCTGTCCTAAATCGGGAATTTATTTCAGTGGTTGTACTAAATGATATTTGGTTTGCATTTATTGTATGTACATACACTATAGACTGTTTGTTTTCTGATTTGAATTGTTTTGCCTCTGTCATCTCGGGACGATTCATTGCTTGTTTTACGGTATGAGATTTTCTGATTTGAATTGTTTTGCCTCTGTCATCTCGGGACGATTCAATGCTTATTTTACGGTATGAGATTTAAGTAACGTTTTTAAACGGCATTACGGTGACCTACATTCACAATATTATCTGCGCCTGTTATTCTAAGTACTAGTAATGACACATGATGAATAATGTAGATAACCCTTGTATCTATTTTTTTACGTTAAAACTGCATAGAAAAAGATTTCAATAATGTATTTCATTTTATTTAACATCAGAAATTGAGTTCATCGATGTTTTCTTTGCGTCTCATTTGTTCTCTTCTATGAACTGTTCAAAAACCTGAAAAAAGCGGGAAAACGTAGAAATGTTATAAGGACATTGTTGGTACATTTTAAACGTACATTTCCTAAAAAAAACTTTATAAAGAACATAATTATCTTTTGCTGTGTAATTTCGATTGCTCAGAAGTGGACACTACATTCATACATAAATACGTAGAATAAGGCAATTAGAACTTAAACAACTGGAAAATATATGACTGGCCAAATAAAAAGTAAAAATGAAAGGGATTGTCTACAGTGTGTGGCTTTTAATTTAAGAAAAGCTATAAAAATATGTCAAAGATACGTAAAATAAATAGCCAAATTCAACCTTTCATTCATAAAGTCAACTTTACCTGAGGAGTTGAAACCTTGAAAAAATTGAAAACAACACGTTGAATAATTTCATGCGTTCGAAAAACTTAAAATTTAAATCCGAGAGCTATTGGGACTTTAAACTTATACAGTACAAAGGAAGAAAGATAGATAGCCATTACACGGTTGATATGTAATAATAAAGACACTGACTATCGATTCCCGATCCAATTTGTTGTTAAACATTTTTATTTATTTTTTACTTTAGGTGATTCACATTCAATAAACATTTTGAATATATCTTCTATTGGGCTACACGAAGAGGAATATCACAAATATGGAACACGTTACATTCTTCTTTCTTTTACGATTACCACGTTTTAGAGAATGATCATTGCAATCAAATATAGGAAAGTTGAAAGTAAGATCAAATAATTAAAACAATTAAAACAAACACCAACAATAGCAAAATAAATATATAACAAATATTCCTCTACAGATTTTGGCATAATATCTTTATTTTCCATGAGAACATCTTAGGCGTTAACAAGAAAATTAACGGTGTATAATTGATCATTGCATGCAGCAGGAGTACAGAAAAACAACTTACAGAAATTGCTTTCACAAATGTAATAAGTACTGTAACTACAAATGTAATCAAACCAATCTGTTCTACTACCAGATAGCAACACACAATTACTGTCTGTGCCCTTGGCACCATAACCAGAAGTCCAATTTGTAAACGAAGCTTTCGACTGATCATAGGTCCAGCGCCATTCCCCTTCTTTGAGATCTATCAAGCCAATCCAGTAGTGATTACCTTTAAGATAAGACGCTGCATATTTGAATTGTATGATGACTTGGTTACCAAACTACTTAGTAGATTTAGATCACGGTGAAAAATTTAAACGCACTGAAGACTACGGATGAAATGTTCCCCTTCAAAATATTTTGTTACGTTTTCCGTTATAATCACGTTGCACAGCGATTGCAGTACTTAAGAAAAGCAAAGGGTGGTTGTACATAATTTAACGTGTAAATAATGATTGATTAACCATGTCCTGTACCTTTGCATGTTTATAATCATAAAATCAAACGAATGGTAGTGTCCATTTTATAATCTAATGTGAAACCTGTCAAACCGAAAGTCAATTTGTCAATATCTTCAATAAGTGTTTCACTCTGTAACTCTCCCAAAGAAATGTATAATAAAAAGTCCAATTTTGATTATTTTAAATGTTGTTAAATCGTATATTGGGACAACTGTAATGTCGAGTGTATGTATCAGGAAAAAAATAGTTTGGATATTAGATTAATATCATTTTGTTGAATATCAACTATTTGATTTTGACAAATGCTCCTTTTTTATTCCTCTTTGGCAAAACAATATCTTATTTTTAGGACCCCAATTATTGCGTGATTGGGATCTCAGGTGCTGCAGACGGAAAGCTGTTCCTGTTCTGTCAGCATACAAGTAATGAGTTATGAACTTTACACGTTTTCTTATTTTGACATTTCAAGAAAGTAAACTTACCACTGTTTGCTTTGTTTGCCGCAATGTTGCTGTTTTCTTCTTTGTCGTCAATTTTGACAACATATCCTCCAATGTCTCTACATTTTCTCTGTTTAAGAATAAATTTCATTTTCTAGTTGATTCAGGAAGTAAATCATCTATGCGCATTACGATGCAATTATATTAATAAAGTGTTATATGTTTTGATGTTAATCTGTTAATGTTGATTGAAATTGCCCTTCGCAGAAGATGGAACGAAACATCAAATGGAAAATAAAATGTTCTTTTTAAAAAGCAATTAACTGCGGTCTTTTTAATGAAAAATATCGAATTATTATAGTATATCTAAGTTTTCACTCACTTCAGCAGTAAACCAATCTGCCTTGTCCGGACTGTAATAGTAACAATGACCATTATATTTGTGCCATTTTGTTTCTGAAATAGATACCGATACATATCTGATTAATTTGAAATAATTGAAATAATTATATTAAATTATAATATAACGAACTGTGATTTAATTTTTATCATAAAGCTTGTACATTCAAGTTATTAAATGTACGATACCGATGGGAGAGGAGGCAATATCAAAACAAGTGGATGAATGACAGCATGACCGAAATTCACCAATCATTCCAGTATCGTTAAGCTTCTTTGGAGAGGATAAAATATTTGCCAAAGAGGGGCGAAAGATACCAGCGGGATAGGCAAACTCATAGATCGAAAATAAACTGAAAACTCCATATCTAACAAACAAAAAAGACAAACAAACAAACAATAGTACACAAGACACAACACAGAAAGCTAAAGACTAAGCAAAACGAACCTCACCAAAAACTGGGGGTGATCTAAGGTGCGCCATTACGGTGAGCAGTCCATGCTAACCAAAGGTTCTTTACATCTTTTCATCTATTATAATTCTTAAATTAATCCTTTCTGATTATTTTTTATGTGTGATTACACACAACGTATTCTAAATCATCGTATCTAATTAAGACACTGTGTACCTTTATGAATTTTATTTAAAGTACCTACTGTTGGAATGAAGCAAGGAATATTAAAGGATCATTTAAACTCATTAATCGAAAACAAACTGACAATGTCATTGCTTAAAATGAAAAAAAATCTAAAAAAACAGATGAACAACAGTAAGCAAAACACAACAAAGAAAACCAATGACTAAGCAACACGAACTCAACCATAAACTTGGGTGATCTCAGGTTCTCTAGAAGGTTTACCACATGAATCTTCAAAAGACATTTTTAATGCTTTTCGAGTATGTACTTACTGCGAAAATCTTTTCCAAGGACTTTAAAATCTGTGTCAAGTTTCTTTATCTTTTGGCCCATAGTGTTAAGAGTTTCTTTAAACATGTCTAGTGTCTTTTTATTGTCATTTTCAAGTTTGATGAGAACTTTTCCGATATTTTCCTGTACATCTGTCAAGGATTTCCGTGACTTGTCAAAGTCATCCTTTGACTCATTAGAAAGACAGGTTTGACCAGAAACATGCTGGATAGCCACAACCAGCAAAGTGAACTGGACTATGAACAGCATACTGTAGAAATAACTACAATGAAACAAAATTATTCAATGGGTATCCGAAAATATTCTAATAAGTTTATTAATCATTGTTATTTAAATAAACGTGTGACTGTCAATAAAAGTTTTTGAGTACAAACTGATGACAAGACTAAGTTACTAACCATAAGTACCATGAATGTCGAGTAGCTTGCTTTCTTTTCCTACAATAGTGTCAAATTACATCAAAAACTATTTCTAAAAACAATATAGCAATGTGGTATCAATATATATTTAAATTCCTGTAACAATGATCATTTGAGGTCATGGCCAAGCATACGACATCTTCGTATTTATATAATTATAAATAACAGATTGATTACACGACAAGCAGACCGCAACCCAAAGACACTAATAACTTAAAGGTATTAAAAAGCCAAAATAAAGTAAGGTGTGTATACAATTTGTCTAGCTCTAAAAAAAATTAAATCAAAAGGGTTTGAGAAATTGATCAATGATACCAAGCTTTAAGCTTTGTAACCGAGAAGCGAGTTAAGTCTACAAAAGACTCATCAGTGAAAGACCCGAAGAAAGTAATAAGTTTGAATGCATCTAAAGCCACAAATTCCGAAAGGTTTTGCTCAATACAGCTACGGTCATCTACTCCCGGGTTAGAAAATCCTTAATATTTTGCACAATTCTCGGTCAAATGTAGCACTGATGTTTCTTAATAACAAAAATAATATAAAAAAGGCAACAGTAGTATACCGCTGTTCGAAATACATAAATCGATTGAGATAAAAACAAATCCAGGGTTGGAAACTAAAACTGAGGGAAAACATCAAATATATGGGAGAACTACGACACAACAGAAACACAACATTAAAATGTAACACACACTCAAACGAACTATGATATAACAATGACAATTTTCCTGACTTGATACAAGACATTGTAATATTTGAAAAATGGTGGGTTGAAGCTGGTTTTGATGCATGCCAAACCTCCCGCTTTTATGGCAATATTAAATATAACATTAAAATTACAACATAACATGATAGGACTACAATACAAATAAATTGGAGTACATATAGGACAGAGAAACACACGAATAATAACTAACAGAAGGTGCCAGGTTAATTAAACGTAAGTAAACAATGTGTTTGCAAACAGATATAATCATTATATATTGGAGTGTTAAGAATAGAAAACCACCTCCACTTATTTTTGATCAGTTGATTCACATCGGGTACATAAAACGTACAACAAAAGATAGGTAGCAAAACAAAACCTTAATTTCTCAAACAACACAGTAAACAATTACAAATCTACTTTAGAAATTAATAGCTTATAATTTAAAACTGCACTAAGAAAGACAGCAGAAGTATATCGCTGTTCAAAAGTCATAAACCGTACCAAAATATGTTACAGTTTTCAGAGACAATAACTATATCTAGAAAAAATATGATAGACGTTTGTTCAATGAGCTTTAAACTTTTCCTTAAATTCACGGATAAAAATATTCAGAAATATTCAGAAATTTTTAATTCAATGTACTATTGGCGGTAGAATGATATCACATCAAAATATATGTTTTAACTAAAATAAAGTAAAACCAGTGTAGTATATTTCTTTTATATTATAATTTCATTTAAATTTATGCACACATGTTTCTGTTTTGATAAGGAAAAAAATTATTAAAGTAATTCACCAAAACAATCAAATTTTATTTCTAGCTAAAAATAAACAGTCATATATCTGATAATTCTTAAACTCTTACCGTTTGGTTTCTTGAGCAAAAATACTCTGATTTCAGAATGCTTTTGAAAATTAACCATATATCAATATATAATACGTATTTCAACATAAGTACGACAGCTGCGACAAGCTATTGGTAACCTTTCCAAAGGAGGAAGATATTTGTTTGTCGTTTTAAGTATCATATTATAAAATTTGGCACTAACCTTATTTACTGGTTTGAATAAAACGAAATGGACCAGAATTGATCATACAGACCTCAACAAAAGACATTAAAACCTATAATATGTTAAGCTTTAATCTTTAAATCGTCCAAATTCTAAAACAAGTTACAAATTAATTAAACAGATAATAAAATGTGATACATTGTACTACATATATCAACCCCAATTTGTCTTTCAAGGAGTAAAATCAAAAACATACTGTACTCCGAGAAAAATTCAAGAAGTGAAGTCCCTAATCATATAGAATAATCAAAGGTCATACACACCAAACGAATGAATATAGTATATAGTAGTACATGTATATAATTCTTATAGAAACATACTTAATAAATAATAAGTATTTCATTCTTTCTTTGTCAGTCGAAACAACTGGTTTTTGCTTCATGGATACTTCTAATTTAATTAACAACTAACAGATAGTGGGAGTACTGATGTTGTTCAAAAGAGTTTTAGCTGCGCTCACTCCACCATGTGTACCCATCGTGAAGCCCAATGTTGCCAATAAGTACAAAAAATGGGATTAATCCATCAGAAATAACCATAATCATACCACATAATAAATTATAAAGATACTCAACATGGGAAAATGTAAATTTTTAAACCATTAAAACAAACGGTATGATTAATGTTAAGCAATGAACGAAAAAAAAATATGATATATATATTAAATTTATTATATATATGATTCGTCTCAACTTAAGCCCAACAATGTTGTATATGCACATGTCGTATGTGTTCTTCCCTCGGCAGTGAAATTTAAACTTGTGCTTGTATACTACTGTTGCCTTTATTTGTGAACTCAAACCATCTCCTCATTAAGCATAATGATGTAACATAACAGACACAACTGCTACATACAAATCAGTTGATTTAACCCTGTAGACATAAATTAATGAATTCACAACCAAAAATGGTCATCCTCTATTATAAAGATAACAATTAACGTTCAAGTCATAGACGTATAAACTAATATTTTGACAAAAAGGATTTGTTCCCCAGCTTCATCATTCAGAACCCTCGGTTCAATAGATAACCGGGTTTTGTGCAATTTGATATCGTAAGGTTACGACCATTTAAATTTAAGGGGGTATGTTTTGTTTTTTTCATAAAAACCTATTCTGATCCCTAAGTTGGTAAAAAATAATGTATTGTGATCAAGCTGCTGACAAAAATAATTATTCTGATTCTAAATTTTCCGGATTGCTTCCTAAAATATCAGCCGTGAGCACCCACTATGCTAATGATAAAAAAGCTACACATTTTGCTGTTGAAGTTTTACTGTATCTAAAAGTGAAATGTACTTTTTCTTATCTTTTTTTGTAACCTTTAAAAAGATAAGCAAGCTTGTTAATGTTTCCGCGAAGGGAAGGGCGATAACCAAAAATACAAAGTGGCTTCAAAATTTATTGTGACATACGTTCCTTGTATAATTTACATAAAATCCTCCTCATGAAAAGCTATGCAGATAATGCTGTTTCTCTAAATTGCGTCAACGATGAGAAAATGCAAATCATCAAATAGCAAAATAAAACATCAATAAGGAACATACGACAAGTTAATCTCATTGACAAGTAGAAAGATGATGCGATGTCAAATGATCATTCACAAGTTTCAGACAACAAACAATGCCATGGAAAAAAACAATAATAACGAACAAACCAAAAACATCTTGCACAAATAGCTACACATTAAGCAAAATCAAGAAATTCCTGTGCTTCTGACTGGTTATCAGACAAATGATGATACTTTATACTTGGTCCTTGATATTATAGGTATATCTATAGCTACCATTGGTCATTTTTTCAGCAAGTGAACGAAGAGTATTTTGGAGAAAAAATTATCAAATAAAAAAAAACATAACAATAAACATTTAATGCAATGTACATACAATGTAGAAATATTGTTTTATTTCTTGGAAAATCTGAGAAAGCCAGGAATAAACGTGAAAACTTTTTGAAATAATTTTGAAATCAAAACTTTAAAAACATCAATAAGAACTTGACATTTCATCTGAAAAGGAATCCACTTCAGTGACGTCTGTTCCTTAAGCACTGGTTCCATTTCAGAAACGATCTCTAGGAATACGTTCCCTTGTACATTAAATGTAGCAAGACTATTCTCATCAAAGATGTTACTACGAATCTGGCTCACTTCAATAGAGTGTCTACAAGTACAGCCTATCCATTGATCAATCATGTGTGATAGCAACAAATGTTGACCTTCTCCAGCTGGTAGCTTTTCAAAAACCTTGAATATTTTAAACAAAAGTAATATTTGCCATTTTGTGAAATATCTGTAAGATAGAGAAATACTCCATATATTAAGAGTCGAATTGAAATAACACCCAAGCATTCCTTTAGAAGATGAAGTTTGAAGCGACTTTAAAACTAGGACAAGACCTCGCCCTGATTCGATATGTCCCTGTCTAGCGCTTAGATGTAAAATCGTTGACTTCAGTTTGTATGAATCTATCCCAGAATATTCCACGTATGAGAAGAGCAATTTCGTGCATTTATATATAACTTTCCAGTTCTCATCTAAATTTGCCATTTTCTCGACTTCGGACTTCGTATAAGAAATAAGCCTGCAGGGAGTTTCTTTGTCGTTACAAGATGGCGTATTACAAGGTTTTAGAACAACATGACAACCATGTTTTATCAATGAAGAATTAGATAATGAGCTCATGGGGAGTATCTCAGAGAATATATCTACAGGTAAATGGCAGCATGTCATCATATCTACACAAATTTTCAAATTTTCATTGTTAGTGTTGGTGGTATCAAAACGTTGATACAACATTTCTTCTCCAGTTTTACACATTTTTCGTTCCCAAATAAAATTAGCTGTCTGAACGTGTGAAAAGATTGAATATGGTTTCCCTCTTACTGCGACGTCCTGGTATATTAAAGACCCATATCTACCTTCCTGTACCGGAACTAATGATACCGCCTGTCTCAGAAACGCATTAAAGCTTAGAATCGATATTTCAAATTCCTTCTCTGGTGTATATTCCATCCTAGAGCTATGCCATCTTCCTCTTTGTCGTAGTTTGACATTTGCATATCCCGGCATACATCCCTTTTGTATTTGTACTGAAACAGGCGTTGATAGCTCTCGCACGACTACCATAAAATCAAATTCATCCGGGTTCTTGACCTTAGTATGCTCAAAGTAGCTACCAGCATTGACCACTTCCAAAACCGTGAAATTTGGATTGAGGGCTTTGATAGTTGTAGGTATAAATCTTTTAACAATGTGAATTACAAAGTGTTCGATCTCCTTTACTTCATTTTTAGGTATTTGAAATATGCACTGGTGGTCATGAAGATTTTGGATGTAGACATCTAAGGACGACATATCTGGAAAGAAAAACAATGAAGTTTAAAACTATATACAATACTTGGTCTCTTGTTACTATTTAAATGCAACTACAATCTTCAGATTTCATGCTGACCCCTTAGTTTCGTTTTCGGTAGTTATTGAATGGGGGTATTTTGGATAGGATACAAATCTCTAGCTCTCAAACGTTGTTATGAGGGTTTTTCACATGACACTAATCCATCATAACGTCCCGATGATATTCTGGAGTGATAGCGTATTTATACATCTCGCAAAGCCAACATCCTACTTGTATGAATGATGGCTTCAGTGACTGCCGGATGGGAATATTCAAGGATGACTATATATATGTTGATATACCTTATTGATATATGATGGTTAAATTAATTATATATATACAGGTATAGCATGTATAGTCAACATTAATAAATCAGTCGATCCTTAATAAATGCATATATCGGTTAGCATAATCTATTCAATTCAAATTATTGCATATTTCATATTTAATCAATAAAGAACTTTTATCATCTTTGCCATGGTGTCTATAAATAGACGGGCAGGCTTATTCCTTTAGATCGATCCCACATACTTTGTTTGTAAACATGGTAAGGGTAACAACTATTTAACGCTAGAGTTTCATATATCACCATTCTCAGTAGAACTCAGTTATTATCTTCGTGCGCCTAATTCAATGCATTTCGTGGACAGATACCATTGGCATAGTTGTAGAATAAAGAAATGTTCAAAGTATTTAGAAATTCACGTGTTTAAAATTTGATCTTTACTTGCCTGTCCTAACTGTTATAAATCAGAGTAAACAATCAATTTCTGGTGCAAGCTTCGAACACTGAAATCCCAAAGCACGGCACCTCTGCTATTCTTGATTTTCAGTATTTCGTTTATTTATTACTTATTTTTACCTTGAACTGTTGACGCGTTATGTGTGTTTTGGATCAAGTTTACACTACGCTTTAAATAGACATACATTCATAAGAAAATCAAAAAGAAATCTTTCAGGTGTAACGCACTTACAAATATACTTTATTTAATGTATGAAACCGAAAGTAGCTCGTAACATATACATATATAGTGTGTGGTAATTTTCTTTATCGTTAATCTTTTCATGAAAGGAATGAAGCTCATTGATGTATTTTTTGGCGTTAACATAAAAATATGATTCATTTTCTTTTTCATACTTCATTTTACAACACATTCTATCTTCTGTAAATATTTCATGTCCTCTAGTTCTTTTTATAAAGCATTAAACATATCTGTTCTTATTAAACCGCTATATTGTCTGCTGGTCTGATCTAGGACCAGTTTACTGCCGTCAATTACAAATCATTATCAACTCTGATCTAGGACAAATTTACTACCGTCAGTTACACGTCATCTTCAACTCTGATCTAGGACCAGTTTATTACCGTCAGTTACCCAACACATTCAACAGAGATCTAGAACTAGTTTACCACTGATCTATGACCAGTTTACTACTAGTTACACGACACCGTTAACCTTGGATCTAGGACACGTTTACTACCGTCAGTTACACGTCATCTTCAACTCTGATCTAGGACCAGTTTATTACCGTCAGTTACCCAACACATTCAACAGAGATCTAGAACTAGTTTACCACTGATCTATGGCCAGTTTACTACTAGTTACACGACACCGTTAACTCGGATCTAGGACACGTTTACTACCGTCAGTTACACGTCACCGTCAACACTGATCCAGGACCAGTTAACTATCGTCAGTTACAATTCACCGTCAACACTGAATTATGACCAGTTTACAATACCGTCAGTTATAATTCACCGTCAACACTGATCTAGGACCAGTTTACTACCGTAAGTTACCATCCATTGTCACCTTGCATTCTACGCAATAAAGAATGTGTTGCGTAAATGGCATACTACGAGGCGCCGAATGGGACTCTTGTGGTTTTGTACACAAAATTCAATTTTGTACGGACAAAAGTGACTTTTGTTCAACAAAAATGAGTTCAGTTTAACAAAATTTGTAACATACTACAAATTTAAAATGTTGTCATACAAAATTACCTTTCAGTGGACAAAAGTCACTTTCGTCATGACAAAATTCATTTCTGTTACACAGACTTGACTTATGTTTTCTAATTTGAAAATTGGAAGACAAAAGTCAATTTTATATGCAAATAAGTTTAGTTTGGATTCTGTGAACTAATTTGCATACAAAAAAGACTTTTGTGAGACAAAATTGACTTTTGTAAGACAAAATTGACTTTTGTGAGACAAAATTGACTTTTGTGAGACAAAATTGACTTTTGTGAGACAAAATTCACTTTTGTGAGACAAAATTGACTTTTGTGAGACAAAATTGACTTTTGTGAGACAAAATTGACTTTTGTGAGACAAAATTGACAAAATTCAGTTTTGTCTCAAAAAATTGAGACAAAATTCAATTTTGTCAATTTTGTCTAACAAAAGTAACAAAATTGACAAAATTCAATTTTCAAATTGTCAATTTTGTATTACAAAAGTCAATTTTGTCTCACAAAAGTCAATTTTGTCTCACAAAAGTCAATTTTGTCTCACAAAAGTCAATTTTGTCTCACAAAAATCAATTTTGTCTCACAAAAGTCAATTTTTCCGTCACAAAAATGAATTTTGTCCTCACAAAAATGAATTTTGTCCTCACAAAAATGAATTTTGTCCTTGCAAAATTAAATGACTTTGTGATACAAAATTGACAAAATTGAGTTTTGTCTCTCAAAACTGAAACAAAATTCAATTTTGTCAATTTTGTCTCACAAAAGTGAATTTTGTTGTCACAAAAATGAATTTTGTCTCACAAAAATGAATTTTGTCTCACAAAATCGACTTTTGTGAGACAAAATTGACAAAATTGAGTTTTGTCTCACAAAACTGAGACAAAATTCAATTTGTCAATTTTGTCTCACAAAAGTGAATTTTGTTGTCACAAAAATGAATTTTGTCGTCACAAAAATGAATTTTGTCCTCACAAAAATGAATTTTGTCCTCACAAAAATGAATTTTGTCCTCACAAAATTAATTGACTTTGTGATACATAATTGACAAAATTGAGTTTTGTCTCACAAAACTGAGACAAAATTCAATTTTGTCAATTTTGTCTCACAAAAGTGAATTTTGTTGTCACAAAAATGAATTTTGTCTCACAAAAGTAAATTTTGTCTTACAGAATTGACTTTTATGTATTTATTTCCATATCAGGTAACAAAAGTCAATTTTGTATGCAAATAAGTTTATATTTGCATACCTTTTTGACAAAGTTGACTTTTGTCATAATTTTGTCTACAAAAATGAATTTTGTCATCACAAAATTGAAGTTCTCATAAAAGAGGTCTGTATCAAATAGTTTTGTAGACAAAAATGATTTTGTTGTGACAGAATTGAATTTTGTACAAAACCACAAGAGTCCCATTCGGCGCCCCGTACTACATACTGCTACTTCATACTTAAGAAGAAAGAAAGAACATTGCACAAATCATTTCTTCTTTGACTGTCCATGACGTAAAACACTTAATCCCTGGGATGTGTTTTAGTTGATGTTCGTCTCTGATGCATGATTTTTTATTATTAACTGTTTGTTTGTTTTTTAACTAGCTGTCAGTAACTGCCAGTACTCTCAAATTATACTTACATGTTAGTTTGTTAATCGATCCCTCCAAATTTGAAATATAAAGGATATGAACAGGTACAGTCAAATCTGCTTCCTATCTTGACTAACATCTATGAATTGACAATGAAAACAAAACTTTACGACAAAAGAGATGATTTTAGCTTTCCAGTTGATAATCTTCCAATATGTAGCAGCTCCTACATTGTACCTATGTTATTTATATCTCCCAGGTGATACTATTTTTTGGGACTTGCATTTTTTACCATGCATGATTTCCTTGATAGGGGTTTGCTGCTCACATGGAAGCAATACCCCAAAAAATCTGATATAATTAATTGAAAAGAAACTTTTTATTTATAACCACAGCTTATATGGAGGTGGATACCAAATGTACATTTCGTTTATGTAAAATGTGTATAATTTGTCTCCCAAATTCTATGAAAATGACCTCCTCTGCATCTGCGGGTTAAGACAATATTCGGCCAAAAAGTACTGATTTGTTTTGATAAATATGATCAAATGTCATTAAATAAAATCAGGTTTTGTTTCCGAATGACTGCAAAGCAGTTATTCTTTCGATACTAAATTCCTGAAAATGTACGGGAAAACTCATTTACTATGTTGCAATGGCAACCGTGGCCAAGTAATACCTTGACATTATTCTTACTTTTTTTTTTTTTTTTTTTTTTTTTTAAATCGGTGATTATAATTATGCTTGCCGACCCCCATATATGAGAGATTGGTGGTTTCAAAAAAATGTGTTTATTTTCTTTAATTTTTAGTGGGGTTACACGATTTGAGGTGGATGATATAAATTGAATCTGATTGTAAAAAACCAAGAGATCAAATTTCCATTCTCAATTTTACGTTATATAGAAAATAAGAAAAAAGATAAGATACGATTTGTTTTTTTTAGCCATTTAAGGACCAACTAGTGGCATATAGAGAATACATGTATAAGGAAAAAGAATTTGCAGCTCCATGGAACTTTCAATTACTAATACAAAATCATAATTCAGTTAGACTGTAAAACAATCCCTTGGTAAAACATTTATAGTTTGGATCAAGGGGTCCTGCCTGTCTGTATTATATTTTTGTGCTATGAGACCTAGAAATTACATCCGATAAATCATATTGACTTGAACAAATTTTCTTATAGCATTAAGAACCTGATTGTCTTCACATCTTAATAAATACATGATTTTTGTTTATTGTCCAGTAAAGTAAAGTTTTGTATTCTAATTATGGCAAACAAAGTCAAAGACGTAGAAAGCATCTCTTTTAGAGTAAAATTTTTTCACATGAATTTGAAAAATGGATTTCATATTCAACACAGCCAGAAGAGCATTTTTTTGGAAATTCCGAGTTTCTTTTCGTGACTGAGATAATTGAAAAACGGCCAAATTCTATTTGAAGTTTATGATCAGATACACAAATAGTTCTTCCGAACTCAAAGTTTTTAAACAAAGAAAGATATTTTTTATGGCCAAAATTTTGTTTAAATTTTAAACAATTAAAGGCTATTTTATATTAGAAGCACTTTAATTTGCTAACATACCAATTGTTTTTAATAAATTTTAAATTTGTTAGATATATTCAAAGATTTATATCCGAAGTGTTTTACTTCTTGTTTAATTCCAAAAACTTTTAATAATTTAGGAACAATTGAGAACCAAGAAGTTGTGTTAGCTATGCGAAGCTCTTGGCAAAAAAAAACCTCGAAGTACATATAAAAGTTGTTATTGATTAAACGCGGGAAATGAGTTATGTCCCTTTTTATTTACATCGATCGTTCGGATGTACGTTGTTTTTACCTTCGCACAGCAAAAAAGTCCGAAAAGAATATGCTAATGCATCTGTCGGAATGGCGATGACATTCGTCAATCATATTTTGTACGAAAACTGGAGTCCAGCATTAGTTTCTGATTGGATCAAAGGTATAGAATATATGTCATGTCTGTGAAGTAGGATCCCGTTTATATTTTGATAGTTACGTACGACCAACTGGTGCATTCTGAAAGACTTGAAATCACACACCTGGATTTCCCTGCACTCTCAGTGACAGTCGGAATTTAATTATAAATATGCAAATATAACACTCTGATTCAATCAGGATGATTTTTTGTAACTTAATTCCTTCTCTTTGAATGAGGTTATTTATCCCTAAACTGCTGGTCATGTGTGATTTGATTGATGATTGATGTTTAATGCCCAGCAGCAAATATTTCACAGATTGCTTTGATGGATACATGATGGGTCTAAGCGTGATGCGGGATTGCCGATTTTTTGTAAGCGTGACACGTGAAAGTCAAATTATTGTGTTGTGAAAACGGGAAATGAGGTCTTGCAGGACCCAGGAAACGACAAAAAAATGAGAATTGCTTACGTACAAAGTGTAAGCGGGATACAGGAATTTGACGAATCAGTAAGCGGGATCCAGGATCGGAACCCCCCAATGAGACCCCCTACATGGTAGTCCAAATAATTATGATGTGTCAGAAGGCTATGTTATATTTTTGCTTTGATGCATTTCTCTTACTCAAAAGTCCAACTGAAAGTATGAGTGGCGTTATGACCTGCTGTAAGGCTTCAAAGAAAAAAATAATTTTAGCTTTTCAAATCATAATTATTTGGACTAGCTGCAATGGCTGTTAAACTTTCCATTGCAAATTAGATACATATTACACAATGTAACTACTGGAAGATAAAAATGTTCCTAATACGTCATACATGTAATAAGAATATAAACCCGGTTTTGACCCTGCTATGTGCATGATGTATAATCATTAGATTAACACCACGATCATGATGATCCAGAGATGCAACCATCTAGTTCTAAAGGTATCAGTTCCTTTTGAAACATTTCAGTCATAAACCCCATATGTCTTTTCTACCATGCACTTCTTTGTGGCATTGGTTGTTTTGGTCCACTGACTATGCTTTTTTTTCTATTAAAATGTCTACCAAAGTTTTGAATATATAACAATTTATCATGTTTATACATGTATGCATGTATTCAATGATCAATTATTACCTAGAAAGAGATCATCAAGGCATGCCATACAACCCATGTGTACATGTATGTGGGCCCTAATAAATGGGTACCTTCTTGATGAGTAAACTATAAAAGTTCTTGCAGAATGACATTAATCATGATAAATGGTTATAATTTTTTGTGCATAACCATACCCGTGTAGCAAGGGGGTTCGGCCCTCGAGCTGTGACTGTTTAGTCAGGTTTGTGATTCCAACAACACCCCCCCTTTGGAAACTCCTGGCTACGGACCTGATAACATTAAAATGAACTTTTCCTTTAAGTAATGTTATAAGACAATAAAAAAGACAACTGATTTTGACAAATAATGTTTTAATTTTTTTTTACCCAATTTGACTTTAACAACAGCTGCAGAATAACAGTTAGACACCTGATGGAAAACGGCACTCTTGTGTATGACATTTATGTTTACTGATGAAGAATTTAATTTCCTGTTTCCAGTACCTAATGGAACAAAGAAAACATATCTGAATTTAAAAAGGAAGCAAATAAAGCTTAACTGAAGAATATTGATTTGATTTGACTGGGGGAAAAAATATTTGTCGATGACAACAGATAGACATGATAGAGTGCCAGTAAATACATGTACAAAAAATGTACTTCATTTGTCCTATGGAAAAACCAACAAATGTAAATCAATGTAATATAAACTGTAACATACATGTACTGGTAAATAAATGTAACATAAAACTGTAAGATAAAACTGTGACATACATGTACACGTAAATAAATGATATTTAACACTAACATGCAGATGATTCAAATGTATCATGTGTATCAAATGATAAACATCTGTTATCGAATCTTGAAAATCTATCACCATGATCAATGTTCTTTAATTTACTTTTCTTATACATGTATTTTTAAAAGCCACAAGTAAAATGCATGGTTGTATCAAATTTTTACAAAAATAAAATAATTTTCAATAAATTACATTTGTTGAAGAACATCAAAAGTTTCTGACATACATGTAGTTGAACATTGTATGACTTATTCAATCATGAAATGTTTATTTGAAAAATTATTGAGGAATTTTGATGAAAAGTATTTTTATAGCTCTTCATATGGTAATTGGACAAGTCAACTATCAGTGTGGTATTTGGATTCAATTTTTGTATCTATAAATTCATTTCATCCAATCTTTTTATTTCATTAACCTTTTTTATACAATAATTTTTCATGAAATCAAAATGATCATTATATTGATATCTATAGTTCATGCATGTCATGGACATGTACAGAAAAGTGTCTATGAAAACAGTTTTTATAAGCTGTTCATAAGTTCATGAATCTCCATACTTCATGAACATCATTTGACCAGGGGGATGCTTTTACTCGTCATGATGACACTTCCTTTCCTATATGGAGCAGTGGGTTAAAAAACGATAATGCTATATTGTATAATTATTCGACAAATTTAATTCTTAATTTCTTATAGTTGATATTCAGCACTGCTGACATTAAGGAATTGCTGTCTAATAAGCATGTGTAAAACATTTAAGTGGACTGCCTAGTACTAAAAAAGATACCAGACTGAGAATTCCATGCTTTCACAGATTCACTCCATAATAAAGGTACTAAGATTATAGGAAAAATTTTCTCAACTCAAGACATATGGGTTAATACATCTTTAATGTATGTTGATATGATTTTAAGTACTTTATTTTGTAGGATTGGATGAGGCGACGCCCCAGTATGCTGATCTGATACTAGAACATGGCATAGGGGGGAGGAAACTGTTAATGTTGACTCACAATGATCTAGAAAAAATAGGAATAAACAAACTTGGACATCAGGAACTTATTCTGGAGGCTGTTGATCTCCTTAAAACATTGGTAACATTTATAACTTAGATTATTCTGTGTTAGTCTTAGTGCTACTTATGACCATCAATAACAAAATGTATGCAGTGTATTGTATTAAAAAATGCAACCCAGCCTGTTGTTCAAAATTTTAACGTCTCAATAAAAAATACATTGTACTATTTGTCTCTCTAAATGTTTGTTCTTGTTCATTTGATTGTGGTTAAATGTCTGAATTGCACTAAGTACATTTATACATGTTATACATTTATAATAATTTGTACACAGAGAGAGGTAGATGATTAGTGCTCCTTCGATATATAAAATGATGAGATGTGATTCAATGGTAAATGTGACAACTACATGTCCACAAGTGACCAAAAAACATGGAGACAAGTTATGACAGGTCATCGTATGACCTTCAAATATGACAAAAACACATACATGTATACAAGAGCCCATGAAAACAAAGGTCATGATGCCTTTGAAACATTCAACTTGTCATGTACATGTAATGCTGAATATATTTTCTATTACAAAATGAATATCATCTTAATATGATCTAATACTAACAAATTTTATTTCAGAGGTATGGTTATGACACAGAGAACCTACAGTACCTTGCTCTACAGCTTGGGTGTAAAGCCAAGAGTTTACAGCGAGAGGTTCAGGCTAGCTCATCAGAAAACAATCCTAATGCTGCCAATGTATCTAAACATTCCACATCACATGATAAACTATCTGTCAATATTCTATCCTCAGTGTCCGATCTTATCACCAGTCTCAAAAGTATTGTCAACTGGCTTGACAGGTGAGTTTTGGTATTTAAAATTATACATTACAGGTATGAAGTTTTTTTCTCAAAGATTTGTTGGTTTCCTATAAATCGTGAGTAATTCTGCTAGAGTTATCTCCACTCTATTAATCTCAAGCTTAATTTATCACTTTAATTAATGGAATGGAAAGTACATGTATAATGTTTTTAAAATATTTATGTGTTGTATACATGTATATATAATTTTCAGAACACCATTTGAGGCAATTTATGAACTATGTCTAGTACGAAATAGTATAGTGAAGATTGGTATAGAACTAGTGTCTAACTCTCAGCGTGAGACACAGCTTACTGATATAGAAAATAATATTATCAAATCAGTAAGTATAATTCTTTCCTTTACCAATATAGAAATAAGACAAAAATATCTTCTGAAGTTAATAGTTATAAAAACATGTGGTATGGATGTCAATGAGACAATTCTCCACCTAAGTCACAATTTGTGAAAGTAAACCATTTAGGTCAAAGTATGGTCATTTACACAGAGCCTTGGCTCAAACGGAACAGCAAGCTATAAAGGGCCCCAAAAAAGGCAATTTTAAAACTATCCAAATTAAAAAGCCAACTGTCTAATCTATATAAAAAAAAATGAGAAATGAGAAACACTTTTGAACATTACTGTCACAGATTGAAGTCACATTTCTTCAACATTGATGACTTTGTCGAACCTTCATAGAATTTTAAATGGGTTTGTGAAAAAGCTTTTTTTATGATTAAGAAATAATGTCTGAGGAAAATTAAGAATTGTTTTTATGCCCCATTCATGGACATTATGTTTTCTGGTCTGTGCATCCGTTCGTCTGTTCGTACATTCGTCCTTTCGTCCCGCTTCAGGTTAAAGTTTTTGGTTGAGGTAGATTTTGATGAAGTTGAAGTCCAATCAACTTGACTCTTAGTACACATGTTACCGATGACATGATCTTTCTAATTTAAATGCCAAATTAGAGATTTTCTCCCTTTTTCACGGTCCACTGAACATAGAAAATGAAAGTGCAGATGGGGCAACCATGTACTGGGGAAACATTCTTGTTCTTCATTTTTCTGTATTTAACTGGTATAACAATGTATAATTTTTGGGATTCAGTATTACACTTTAACACTGACAGCCGTGATAGCAAGCAAATCACAGTGTACTATAGAACATGTTAGTCATTTTGTTAACTTCTATTGACTTCATGATTTGTATTTAACAGTGTGACAACTTGTCAAAGGTGTGTGATGAGTTAGTCATCAAGAACAGAGATCCATTGGTGATACAGCCAACATCATTAGAGATAGCCATCATTAGGAAGAAACCAGGAGAAGAACTGGTATATATCTTATTTTTTTCAGCAAATATTTTTTTAAAAGAGAATAGATGTTCAAATATGTTGAATGATATTATATGTACTGGTCTGCATTTTGTTACTCAGAGGAATTTATTATTGAAATCTGATTATTTCAATCAAGTATACCTTTATTCAAAGAGGGACCAAAGATACCAAAGGGACAGTCAAACTCGTAAATCGAAAACAAACTGACAACGCCATGGCTAAAAATGAAAAGACAAACAGAAAAACAATAGTACACAATATGACACAACATAGAAAACTAAAGAATAAACAACACAAACCCCACCAAAAACTAGGGGTGATCTCAGGTGCTCTGGAAGGGTAAGCAGATCCTGCTCCACATGCGGCACCCGTCGTGTTGCTTATGTGATTACAAATCCGGTAAAAAGTCTAATTCGGTAAGTCAAATTCATGAAAGGGAAGGGGATTGTAGTTACGACGTAAGGAACATTTACTACATAGGAAATTTATGAGATATGCACTTATTAGAAAGTCTTCTATTTCAGATGGTACACACTCTTCTAATCAAATACTGAAAAGATTTTCTGTATGCTTGAAAACTGCAACCATATGTTTTGTATAACTTATTGAAAAACAGTTTTTTTAATATTTCAAATGAGGAACAAAAGTATCAGTTAAATTTATATAATATGGGGACGAAGTCCCCAATAACAGTAGAAAATTCAATTATTTAAAAAAAAAATTCGGGAAAAATTCCCGAATTTTAAATTGTACTAATGAACTCAAAATCGTTCAAATTTTTTTTGTTGCCGTTTTGAAATCCCCGACCTGTGCGGAAATCTACAATGTACTTCCTTTTTCTGGTTTTGTTTCTATGAATCTTTGAGAAAAAAAATATATTTATCAGTCTAGTATAAATAGGAAGGAACGCAATACCAATTTCATTTTTAATAATTCCTTCATATGAAAAAACGTTTCCTGATGATAGCGTTTCTTTGTTTACATTGCATATGACGTCATAACTTAAATAACGTCACAACTAAAATCCCTAACAACAGAACCAAAATCGGAAACGTTACGGTATTTCCGTTTCTTTTTTTTAACAAATATTTTTAAGTTACAAAAAAATAATTCATACAGACTTCGTCCCCATTTACAGGTAATGCAGGCCTCATATTATTTAATCATCATGATCATGCGTGTTTCCTTTTAAGCCTTTTGATTATTTGGATTTGCTATAAATATATTATATTTTCCAGGTATAACTATACAGTCACAGTTTTACTATAAATATATTATACTTTTAGGGTATAACTATACAGTCAGTGTATTATGGTATCCATGTAATGATTGATTATATTTTCAGGGTATAACTATACAGTCAGCGTATTATGGTATACATGTAATGATTGATTATATTTCCAGGGTATAACCATACAGTCAGTGTTTTGCTATAAATATATTATATTTTCAGGGAATAACTATACAGTCAGCGTATTATGGTATACATGTATTATATTTTCAGGGTATAACTATACAGTCAGCGTATTATGGTATACATGGATTATATTTTCAGGGTATAACTATACAGTCAGCATATTATGGTATACATGTATTATATTTTCAGGGTATAACTATACAGTCAGCGTATTATGGTATACATGTATTATATTTTCAGGGTATAACTATACAGTCAGCGTATTATGGTATACGTGTATTATATTTTCAGTGTATAACTATACAGTCAGCGTATTATGGTAAACATGTATTATATTTTCAGTGTATAACTATACAGTCAGCGTATTATGGTATACATGTATTATATTTTCAGGGTATAACTATACAGTCAGCGTATTATGGTATACATGTATTATATTTTCAGGGAATAACTATACAGTCAGCGTATTATGGTATACATGTATTATATTTTCAGGTTATAACTATACAGTCAGCGTATTATGGTATACATGTATTATATTTTCAGGGTATAACTATACAGTCAGCGTATTATGGTATACCGTATACATGTATTATATTTTCAGGGTATAACTATACAGTCAGCGTATTATGGTATACATGTATTATATTTTCAGGGAATAACTATACAGTCAGCGTATTATGGTATACATGTATTATATTTTCAGGGTATAACTATACAGTCAGCGTATTATGGTATACATGTATTATATTTTCAGGGTATGACTATACAGTCAGCGTATTATGGTATACATGTATTATATTTTCAGGGTATAACTATACAGTCAGCGTATTATGGTATACATGTATTATATTTTCAGGGTATAACTATACAGTCAGCGTATTATGGTATACATGTAGTAGGTGGTATAAAGGAAATGGTAAGTTAACCATCACATTTTTATTTCCTGAATCTACTCTAAATTTAGATATTCTTGTGTAAAGGAGACAAGATAATATGACAATTATTTTAACATTGTATTAAATAATGATCGATATGTAACATTTCCTGATAGTATTAGTTAGTTTCACAAACAACACTATTAGAATTAATTACAAAAACACATTTTTATAGAAATATCAAAATAACAATTCATTAGCTATTTCTTTAAAAGATTAGGTATAATCTTCCTGTATGTAATTGTTTTTCACATTATTCATTGAATCTAAAGCAACATTGATATTTGGGCTGTATATATAATTTGTCAAGTAGAATTTAACTGAACTAGCATCTGATCAGTTCTAGGTTGGTCCCCTCCATAAAACATTCAGTATGCCTTCGAAATATACAAATATTACATAATATTGTCAAGAATTTTAATAACAGTCGGGAAACAGACTAGACCAGGTCATAAAAAAGGCAAAGGCATAGAAGAAGAATTATTTTTTATGTTGCAAAATTTTGTATGGAAAACAAAGATTCTATAAAAACTTCTACTATAAAATTGTTAATTTACTGTAAACTGTTTGTAGTCTCCAGCAGATCTGTGTGGGAAGATAGAGAAAGGGGATGAAGTTATACAAGTCAATAACAGAACTGTTGTAAGTTTTAACAAAGGTCTAGATTGACAAAAGTTATTTTTACTTAGTTTAATTGTTTTGTAAGTGAAGATAATTTTATAACATAGTTTCAATGGACTACAATGTCATCAATCTTTTTACTTAGTTTAGTTATTGTAAACATGGTGAAAGGGGAGATAATTTTAAAACATAGTTTATTGTTGTAAAGGGAGATAATTTTAAACATGGCTTTAAAAATGACTACAAAGTTATCAATCATTTTCACTAAGATTATTGTTCTGTAAGGGGAGAAAATTTTATAACACAGTTTCAACAAAAGACTTCAATGTAATCTATCATTTTCACTAACTTCAATTCTTGTGTAAGGGGAGATCATTTTAAGACAAATTGTTGTAAAGATAAATCTTCAGTAAAAGGAACGATTCAGAAGACATATAACATGCATGTAAAGGACAAAAGATAGACAATATACCTATATTTGATTTCCTAAAAGACCAATGAGAAAAGTCATCTTTGGATTTGTAGGCTTTCAATTAAATTAAATCCTGATTTGGAAAAAGGGAGATAATCCTGTGTTCTCTGAGATAATGTAAACATCTATATGCCAGAGTCTTATTAATGCATTATTTGTTATTATCAAACCTAAAAGGTTTGTAGTTTGATACCTTCATAACACATTGACATAAAGAATTAAGTGATAAACATTAAAGAAACGGTGAAATTTGTTTTGTCATGGCAACATTTTATAACAAAAACAATTAAAATACAAATACTAAATTTAAGGTGGTACCTAACACATCAGGGATATATTTCTGTAAATTCAGTTAAATGTTTCAATTATGTTGTGTTGTAAAAAGAATATTAAGCTTCTCAATGATCAAAATTGGTGGTTTTCAAATTGCTATATCATGTATATATCCAGTGTAATTTTTCTGACTAAATGGTTAGTTCAAATCTTGTTTTAAATTTTTATATTTTTGTTGATTTACTTTGACAAAATTTTATGAAAATTAAACGAGCCAAATTAATTTTAGTGAAAGTGTTGGATACCATCCTAAAGTTAGAATCTTGTTATTAGTAAAAGGAGTGTGGATGAAACAATGTGGTTATATTCCAAATGTTTAAATGCAAAATGATACTCTAAAGGAAAAATACCATTTTGGTGGTTGTAATTGTTGTTGTACATTTTAAATGGAAAATCTATAAACTCAAAACAAAGCAACAGTGTTTATAATGTTTTCTCGTTCTCTGTTCATATCTCCATAATGTTATTGTTAAAAAAGACTTTAGTTAACATTGTATTATGCTTAAATACCTCTTCAGGTTGGATGGCAGTTGAAGTCACTTGTGAACATTCTGAAGGAAAAACCTAAAGAGGTCAACTTGTTGCTAAAGAAACGCCCCCACCATATAAACCCATATGGTCAGGTACCCAACAAACGTAAACAGATGAACAAACACCATGCCCAACAGATCTCTACTCTGCCTAAATCTCTGAAGAAACGTAGATCTCGTGAAGGAGAACCAAAGAATGCACGCCCATCTCTACAGGAATTTGTCAATCCTGGTAGTAATCTGTTGTCAGTTGTAGGGTAAGTTAACACTTTTATATCTTTACAATTTTAACACTGGTAAACTGTTTTTTGCCTTACACTCAGCATGATAATAATGCAAGGAGCATTGTATGTCCATTCTTTTTCTTGCTTTGCCTTTAGCAAGAAACTTAAAACGTTCACTGCTTTTGATTCCTACATCATGTATGCAAGTAGAATAAAGTGTTTTCTACTCTGTCTTTTATTAACAATCATTTTAAAGTATCATGTAGTGTTACATTATCACTGCTTCACTAAATATAATTACCAATATCATTTTGTGTACAACAATGATTATGAAATGTTGTCGTTATCCATTTCAAATTGTTTTACCATGAGTGTGCAATGCCAATACTTTAAAAGTGCTTCCATTTTGATGTCATGTTCAATTTTTCATTCCTTTATCAAATGTGTAGTACAGCACAATTTAATAAAAGACAACATTTTAACTTCCAATTTAAAAGTTTGGCTATAATGCAATCCCCATGTATATCAATCTGTCTGACTGTCTGTTTGGCCAACAAATGTTTTGTTGCTCATTCTCATAAACTTCTCCCCAGAATTACTTCATATTTGATCAGGAGCTCAAAGTATCTATAAGAATCATAATAAGTGTGAAGAACCTAGGACAGAGGACATATGTTATTTGAATGTAGAATGCAAGGAACATTGGAACTCTGTTCTTTTATTGATTTAACAAGAAAATACATTATTTAGTTAGAGTTACCGTAGTTGATGTACAATATGTAACTTGAACAACTATGGATTCATTATTTTATTATTTGTGGGATACCAGCTTTTATGAGAAATGATGAAAATGGAATTTAAATGTTCAACAAATACCCATGACAATTCAAGTTTTCCTCAAACCATGAAAATGTGAACCCTCGAAAATAAATGTATCCACAGTAATGAAAATGGAAGAAACGTAATATTGCAGACTAAAAAAACTGGTCTGCATCATGCAAATGTTCAACCATTGAGCATCAAAATATGCCATCTCCTTTGAACAGACTGGAAGTTTAAATATATTCAATTTTAAAAGCTCTTATATTTTTGAGAGTGTGTAAACGAATATGTTAAATGTTTGTTGTCTAAACTGCAAAGTATAGATAGTGATATTTGTCTGTTAATCCATCTATCAGTTCTTGTCTGATAAAATAAAATAAATTTACGTCCAAATTGTAAGATCAGTGATAATCACTTTTTAAGGAGTTATGCCCCTTTTGAAAATATAGATTATTTGCTAAGTTGCATAGTGGATATATCAAAGTTTGAGCTTTGATTGAAAAAAAATACAGGAGTTATGTCCCTTAGATAAGTAAATGTAACAATTCAACTTATCACATACATATCCATGTATCAAATATAATTGAATTAATAAAAAAAAAGTTAATGTACTGTAAATTCAGAAATTTTTGCGAGGATTTTATTATTGCGAATAATTCGACTGAGTTGTAAACACATTAATTAAAACTCACATTTTGTAATATTTTAACTGAATTAAGCATGACTTTTCTCAAAATCGTTAAAATTAAAATCGCATTCAAGTGTAAAATGACAAAATCTCAATAATAAATGCATGCAATAATTTCTGAATTAACAGTAACTTGACAGTGTTAAATCTATTTGATGCTCTGACATGGAAAAGGACAGCATACTTTACTAAATGTATATTTTGATCAAATCTGATAAAACTGTTACTGATGTAGTACTGTAATATTGGGTTTTTTCACCTTATTGAAGTACGTTGGTAACATAAAAGATATTATGTAAATTGAATATTTATACTGTTATACTAATATAATATCCCAATAACTGCAAATATAGCATTACATATTTAAGTTATAGGGAAGTTGTGCTTGCCTGTCATATGATATACATGTATAAGTTAGGGATAAATTATTTTTTTTTTATGCACACTTCCTAGTTAGAAAATATTTGTCTTACACTAGTAAACTGACACTCGACAAATAGATTAAGTATTTGTCGCATTCATTGCATTGGTAAACTAATATTTATTTTAAATTGCATAAGATATGTTAAATTAGAGACTCTGCAACTTACAGTTCTAATGAGGATGTCTTTCATGTACAGATAGGGGTATCCTCTTATTGGAGGGACAAATAGGGTGAGGGTGTCAGTAATTTAAGATAGAAAAGATAATTTAATAGTGTTAGCTAAGTGATAGAACGCATGTTGCACTAATTACAAAAACATGAAAGGGCATGTATATACGTGTACACAGAAATCAGCTACCTCCCTGTCTAACCACTTCACAAGACCAAATTTTGGTTCTTTTAAAAGTTCTGTTTGATTCTAATTTTGCAAAATAAATTATCATCATGATGATGCTTAACAATCATTAACATAGTGGTGTTGGCTTATGATCGTAGGGGTCAGTATGTTTAAGGTCAATGTGTCCATCCCTCATCAGGTCAAAGTTTTTGTTAAAAGTATGTTACAAACTGAAACACTGATGAGTGTACCCTACATGTCGTAAATATCATTTTACTAATACAAATATATCCTAAGTTGTTTAATGTTGTTTGAGACTGTACATCAACAATATTCACATTTAAATTGGAATGTATAAAGTTATGGCTGATGTGTATTCAATTGATTTTGATTGATAACATCATTTTATGTCCATCCATCCATGTATCTGTAGTTTTATTTATGATGTGTGTGTGTAAAACTCCTAATATTTTGTAAGGTATCAACAATTGAATTAGAAGATTAAACATGTGTAAAGGTTACTAAAAGTGAACTCTATTTTAATAATTGATACACATCTTTTGTTGTTCAATTCATTACCTGCCCCATTGATGAAATTGATGAAATAGTTACAGATCATAGGTGTGGAAAATGTGACAAGTTTTATGTATCTTTTAAAATTGAGGTATTTTTTTTTTCCAGGTGAACGCATTATCTTTTTTGTAAATAATATATATAGTGATAAACAGTGAAGTACATGTTTTGTACCTGTATCACCTTTATATGGTAGATAAGTTATATAGATTATACAAGTGATTTTATTGATATCTGGTGTAAGGGAAATATTTTTGATCAGAGATATAATTGTCACATTTATCTTTCTACATCAGGTAGGTTTATTATGTTGAAAAGGATAATATTGTTTTATTTAATCTTTACGAGATCTTTACTCAGGTGTTAAGAGTTGTTAATTTAAGTGTCCCAATGTATTCATTCAGATCGTTTCACAATTGATACTTTCATCAATTCTTGTTGTTTTTCCTTTACCTAATTTTTTAGAAAGAGCTATATACACAGCATATATATAAGGGGAGGGGTGAAATATAATGTGTAAAGGACAAAGTACGATAAGGCCTGTTTTTTGGCCCCCTTATTTTCTCATTTTCTAAACTTTGCTTTGGAAAGCTACTTATCACGTCAAAATATCGATTTTTGGCCATTGTTTCTAAAAATGTAATATCGTGTGCCTACATAACCCAGAAAAAAAATTGGTTATTTAGACAGCAAAAACAGTTCGCATAACATTGGAATAAAAAAAATCCTGGCACAGACACTAAAAAAATAACAATTTGTTGTAAAATAAGCTGCAAAAATATTTGAATAATAACAGAAAGTTAACCCCCATCACCTCAACCAGTTGCAAAAAATAAGAGGTTTTGAAGTTCATCCAAACAAACTTCAAACATCAGGGAAATCCGAATGTTTTAACACAATAAGTAGCTTTCCAAAACAGAATTTGAAAAATGAGAAAAAAGGGGGGACAAAAACAGGCCTTATCGTACCTTGCCTTTTATAGTAAACTAAGGTGAATAAAGGTTACAAAATAAATATAGAAAAAATACAAGAATAAGTAAGTTTGTACATCATGACTATAGACATTGGCACAGATGAAGTTATTTAAAATGAGAAGTTTTAAGTGGAATAAGGGATTCAAGCTGAATTTTTTATGACACTTTACATGATTTAAAAATAATTCAAAGAAACCAGGATTCCAGCCCTTTGTAAGGTCTTCTAAGGGACATAACCTATTGTCAGCTGTCATGGTAGATACAAAGTCTGAATACAAAGAAATAAAAACTTTCAAAATAACCTGCCAAAAAAACACCCTAAACTGAAACATATCATGATTAACATATATATATATCCAATTTTGGCTGATTTGACTTTTAATCAATAATTTATGTAGTTTTATGCCACATGTGCACACTTTGTTATCACTGAAAATAACAATTGGTATATGTTAATAAGTATACTTTTATAAAGATGTATGTTTTATTTTAGAGATGAGAATGAGAATGCCTCTGATGACAAAGAGGATATAAACGATATAACTGATGATGGTAATGATACAGATAACGACGTATTCCGTAGTGGCTCAGAATCTCCACAGTACACACTTCCTGTCGTAACTAACACACAACATAGACGTGCCACGGTCAGCGGTGGTTCTCCAACACTCAGTAGAACACTCCTGATTATAGAGGACCCAGACACACCAACCAGACCAAAGTCATTTACTATAACGGCATCTGATATCCCACAGATAGAGTTAGAAACAGTGCCAGGTATGCAGTTATTTGGGGGGGGGGGGGGGGGGGGGGAAGGGTTAAAGGGATGCATATCCCTAAGAATAAGATAGAACTCGAAACAGTACCAGGTATGCAGTTATCTGGGGGTAGGTAATGGGTGAAAGCTTAAGGTTACATATCCCTCAGATAGAACTAGAAAAGTGCTAGGTATGCAGTAAAATTTAGAAAATAAAAATAAAAATAGCCTTTGAATATTTGTCATGGGGCCAGCTGAAGGACATCTACTGGTGCGAGAGTTTCTTGCTGCATTGAAGACCTATTGGTGACCTTCTGCTGTTGTCTGTTCTATGGTCAAGAAAAGTTGACAAAAAGCACTTATATGTATACAACATTTGACAAATTTTCCTGGTTCCTATTTTTGTTGATCATGATTAAAATCTTAGTTCTTTACTAAAATTTTGTCAGTTCCCATATAAAATCTTGTTTTTTATCTATAAATTTAAAACAGAGTTACATTTGACAAATTTTCCTGTTTCCCATTTACTTAGATTTTTTGATAAAATCTTAGTTTTTGCCTAATTACAATACTGATACAGAATCTATAACAAGGCCAATACAGAAACAGCCAGTTCATAACACTTTTATTAAATGATTTCAAGAGAATTAAAAAACAGAAGTGAATGACCCATATAAGCCCAATACAGCTTTTTCAGTATTTGCTCTGTTTTTTTCTGTTTTTTAAAAGACTTTAAGACGTTACAAAACATTGCTCATCATTTAACATGTTTATTTTATAATTTTAATTTATAGATTAAAAAATATAATACAAATGTTTTTATGCATAATGATATTCTTGTTTCCAAAATTCCAATAGGGAACAAATGTAATGTCAGCCATGTAGTTAAGAGGTAAAATAAAAAAAAATGAAGAAAGCAAATGACCAAAACGTCTCAAAAATTGGTTTATTGATACAATTACATAACAATATTATGAATAAATTCCCACAATATATTGATAGTAAAAAGTGTTATTGTATAATTTAAGGTGATGAAAACGGCTTTTCAAAGTTTGGTGATAAGAACAAGGTTTCAGCTCAACAGAAAAGACAGGATTACAAACAGACCAAATCTGTTCCTCAGTCCATGGAGTATGGTGTCAAGTCTGACACCTCTAAAGCTGACAACACAAGAACACTTCAAAACTTAAAAAAGACTGTAGCATTACTCGAGGTACCGTCTCATTTTCAGACTCCTCCCAGGTGTGTGGTCAGCGACTCCATGGATAGTCTGGACGAACAATGGAATAACGATTTCTCAATGACATCATCACAGGAGACTTTGACAGAACTAACGGCTAAAATCTCAACATTGACAACATCAGCCAATGAAAATGATACAATTGATGATGAGAATGAAAATGAGGCTGACTTTGATAATTTGGTAAAAGATGATGGTTGTGATAAGGAAGTCAGCTCTGAGACACATTCAGAGGATAAGGGCGGGGAAGAGGCAACTCAACCAATAAAGGGCATTTTAAAACATTTTGATGATGAAGAGAAAGGAGAGAAAATCTGTGAGGAAAAAAGCTTATCAGACAGTAGAAAACAAACACAGCATAATGAATTAGAGAGAAAAATTCAAGAGGAAGTCAAAAAAATATCTCAGTCTCGTAAAGAACATGACAAAAAAGAGATTTCTGGTAGTGATAATTTCCAAACAGAACATGTTAGGAAAGAAAATTCAGAAAGAGACAAAAATATTGCAGGTGTCCATGATATTAATGAAGAAAGGGATGAGAGAAAACAGAACAATGAAGACATCAACCATCTGAGTGGCAGTCTGAAAAAACACCAATCATCATTGCCTAACTCAGCTCCTAAAGATTTAGACGCTACATTTGTTGATTACGATCGACATTGGAATACTAGAACAACATTGGCTCATGAACATAAACATAAAAATGAACCACAACTGGTCAAGATCAGGAAGTTAGACTCTGTCACTGCTGTAGATCGGGTAAGTAATGGATAAAATCGTGACAGACTTCAGATGATGAAGCTTTCAATGAATATAGCAAAATGAGCAACAAGACCAACACCTATTAGGTCATGTAAATGTAAAGGCTGATAATGTCAGTTTACTCATTTTGGAGTTATTGTCCTGAAATTTCAACTTTAACTCTTTTTTTGCTTTTTCTCATAATATCTTCATAAAGAAACTTTAATAAGCAAAAACAGTCTTTGGTCATATATGTGGTTCGTCTATCTGAAATTCCCTATTATTAGATATATAAACACATTTTTTATATAAATTGTACTGAAGATATTTCTTGTCCAATTATAGGATTTCTTTTTTAGAGTCTCATGAGTCTTGTAATAATTTTGAAATATGATTATTATTTACATTTTTATGGCAGTCACTTTTTAAAGACTATTATGGTTTTCCGTAGGAAAAGATTGTATATATGGATATGTATGAAAAAAAAAGAAACTTTATTTAAATTTCAATATCTGTACATACATGTATACAAATAATGATTTCCCAGTAATGACATATAAAAACTGTACACATTTGTGAGTTTAACATTGAAAAGTTGAACATCAAATTAGTTTTTGACAAATTTTCCAAAGAAGGGTGTTTTTATAGGCAGTACAATGTAGTAGCTATAGGTGAATTTGGGATCAGGGTGAAACACTTTTGACTAAAGACTGTATTCATGGGTATGTACCTTCATGTCCTTTTTGCTCTATAACAAGTCTTATGATGACTTTTTTAAATTATTTTTTTGGCTTTGTACCTATTATGTTGAAAACACATAGATAGATATATACGTTGTACTTTAAATTAGTAAATATTATTAGAAAGACAAAATCTGCAATAATTAACATGGCCGTAGTAACCAGTCGACTCCTTATTGGAGTTACTGCCCTTTTCTGA